>NC_085878.1:11388239-11408239 GCF_034702125.1 Engraulis encrasicolus
ATGATGTGGATACTTTAATATCCCAAAGTGGTGCATATACTGTTTTGTGCCTCGTGTTTGTCAAGCAGGCCAGACCAACCGCAACACCCTCAGCTGATCAGCTGATTGCCTCACATCCTCTATGGGAATGTGCAGTATGACACTTTCACCTTGCCCCTTAGCGGCCTCACTGTCTAATTTCATTATACAGGCAACTGTTCAATGAAAGAATAGGTCTTCAATCTTCAAAACGGCTACAAGTTCAAGCTCAAGGATAAAAATATGCAGCGTGCCAGATGTGTTTTTGGAGCACACTCCAAGACTAGCTGTATGTATCCACAACCTTCCTTCTCTAGCCTTGTTTTGTCTGCACACTCCTGTATTTCCCCACACATTTGTAGCTTGTTTATATTCCCCTTTTTAAGTCACTTTGGATAAAAACATGTGCTGAACGCAATGTATGTAATTTAATGAAACCTTGGATTTTGAATCTTGATGATCTTCATCTCTGCTCCTACGTAGATACATTTTCCCTCCTATTTTACCTGCCTGATCACACAACACATTCAGATATATGCGAGGGGCCAAAGGTACCCCAGGATTAGATAGACTATATCCACCGTTAGCATAGAAACTGATCCATTCATTAGTTTTTTTCTGCCAGTGTATTCACATTTATCTGTATTTGTGCACCATATGTTTGCATGTGCCATGCAGCCATTTTAGGGGAGTGGGTATGTCATATGCATTCATGCGTGTTTGGGTGTGTACACACACACACACACACACACACACACACACACACACACACACACACACACACACACACACACACACACACACACACACACACACACACATACGTGTGTGTTGTGTGTGTATGATGAAGAGAGTGTTTACAGCCTCTGACAGACAGGATGTGAGCCAGCATTTCCCTGTACTGTCTCCAGGTTGAGTTAATGGATATAAAGTAGAGAATACAGATAGCTCCCTAATCTGATTTCTCCTGAAACTAGGCACTTTTTTCTCCCCTCTCCCTCTCTCTGCTCTGTGCAGTATTGCTCAGTATGCATATAGGGTTCCATGTTTGATTTGTGGGCCCCCTCCTCTGTCCCATTCCACCGCATGGGAGCAAGGAGAGGGAGAGAGAGAGAGAGAGAGAGATAGAGAGAGAAGGAGAAAGAGAGATGGTGGGAGAAGGAGAGATGAGGCCGAGAGACGGCAATTGAAAAGAGAGAGAATGAAGAGGAGAGAGGGCGGAATAGAGACAGAGATGGAACGAGAGAGCGCACAGGAGATTTGTGTACTGGTAGAGTACCTATCGGCGAAGCAGCACATTTTTCCGTAAAGAGAAGAGTGTGCGAGAGCGGGACATTTCTCACCGTGGCGTTTCATAACGCCGAGATCACTCGTCCTTATCGCCGCCTCGCTGGAGTGGCTCCAAAAAAGCGCCCTTTTCCTCTTTCCCCCCTGCATGACGCAGCCCCGCTCAGCCCGCAGTCAGTGACACATGGTCCTCTATCTGGCAACTGCTTACACACACACACACACACACACACACACACACACACACACACACACACACACACGTGCGCGCACATGCACACACACACACACACACACACACACACACACACACACACACGGACACACACTTTATCACAAACAGTCCCACACACACACAGGCACGTGCGTACACACACACACACGCACGCGCGCACGCACACACACACACACACACACACACACACACACACACACACAAGGACACACACACACACACACACGGACACACACTTTATCACAAACAGTCCCACACACACACAGGCACGTGCGTACACACACACACACGCATGCGCGCGCACACACACACACACACACACACACACACACACACACACACACACACACACACACACACACACACACACACACACACACACACGCACGCACACACGCACACTCACCCCTACCCTTTCCCACCTCCGTCCCCCGCCCTCACCCCAAATGCATTACCCATCACCCTCTCTGCCATTTACATCCATTTGCCCGCTCCTGTCACCGGGGCCCTACCACAGGAGAGGCTGTATTTATTTGGATAGATTTACATCTATTCATCATATTTTACAAACTCCTCTTTCAATTTGTAACTTGCTGAAGTCTATTTTTCAGAGCCCCCTTTCAGAGACACTGGGCTATTTATTGCATTGCGTTTGTTCCTGCTTTGCGAATGCATAGCCGAGGTACTGTGTATGCGCGTGTCTGTGTATGGACTATTTTTTTGTGTATGTGAGTGTGTCTGTCTGTGTGTGTGTGGGTGTGTCGGATTTGTGTATATGGATAAAGTGTCTCTCTCTTCTCGCTACCTCTACCTCTTTCTGCGTCTCTCTCAGTCTCGCTGTCTTTTCTTTTTTTTACTCGCCCCTTCCCTCTCCTTCGCCCAAACAAACCAGCTTTGCTGTATTATTCATCAGTCATCCGGCTCTGCACATGTCGCTGCTGCAGCAGAGGAGAGGAGAGGAGAGGAGAGGCGAGATGTGTTGCGGTGCGGTGTGGTGTGGCTTGGTGCGGCAGTGGCTGTGGTGGCGGTGTTGGTGATGGTGGTGTGGTTGTGGCGGTGCTGTGCTCTGCTCTTCTCATGGGCATGAGACGGATAGTCACATGGACGCGGCCACTCCCGCCAATTCTCCTGCGGGTTGATGCCGGCCCGACAATGGAATTCATTTTCCCGCCGAGCTTATATTTGCGCCCTGTGTCTGTTAGTCTGTCTGGGATAGTAATGTTGTGTTGTGTTGTGGTGTGTGTGTTTGTGTGTATGTGTGTATGTGTGTCTGTGTCCTGCGTCTGTGTGTGTGTGTCTGTGTCTGTGTCTGTGTGTGTGTGTGTGTGTGTGTGTGTGTGTGTGTGTGTGTGTGTGTGTGTGTGTGTGTGTGTGTGCGCGCGCGCGCGCGTGTTTGTGTGTGTGTGCGTGCATGTGCATGTGCATGTGCATATGCATGCATACAGGGTATGTTGTATGCTTGTGATGAATGCATGTGTTGTATGCGTGTATTTGGTTGTATTGGATTTTGTGTGTGTGTGTGTGTGCTGGTCCATGTGCACAGTGGCCAGGTTTGTGGTAATGAGATTAGGCATTCTCCTGCTCAAAGGCACAGAGCCACTTCCGCCTACACCCACCTGCACCCCTGCAGCACGCACGCACGCACACATACACGCACGCACCTACGCACCTATACCGGTTATACTTTAAAAGCAGTAAAGCACAGCATGATGCAGTGAAATGTTTACGGGGCCGGTGCGGCATAGGCAGTAAGCGATGAGGGCTGTGGAGGTGTGTGTGAGGTGGTGATGGGCTAAGGGGGGGGAGTTGGGGATATAAACCCGCAGCTCATCTCTAATCACTCATCGACGGCCATCAATCTGCCTCTTGGCCCCGAGGTCCACGCGGCCCCAGCTCCTGCCCTATTCCCAGCATCAGCACCTTACCCTCCCCTCTCCTTGCATCTCCATCCCCATCCCCAGCCCCAGCCCCAGCCCCAGTCCCAGCCCCATCCCCAGCCCCAGCCCCAGTCCCAGCCCCATCCCCAGCCTCAGCCTCAGCACCATCCTCATCTCCAGCCCTAGTTCCAGCTTGGGCCGGCCCCAACAGAGAGGACATTTTTCATCCGCCGTGTCCGCCCGTCCCGTCCTCCCTACTCTGCCTGCTTGCTCTGCCTTCCGTGCAGTGCCACGCCATGGCGGTAATGACCACGGTGAGTTTAGCATTCCCCCATCTTTCATTACCTGCGTCAGTGGCGATAAACACGCCGGGGATATGGAGGGCTCCGCAGCTCTGCACTCCGCAGTCAGCTCACCCCACCATCACCACCGCAGAGGGCCGCAAGCGTTATCCGCATGGGGACCCAGGAGGAGGAGGGGAAGGATGGAGGGAGAATGAGCTAAGACTGAACGAATTCGAGAGTGACTCCTGCTGGACGATGCTGGTGTGTTGGGTTGAATTGTGTTCATTCACGCCAGGAGTGTCCAAGACTGTAAAACTTATGATTGACTACAGTATGGTATTGTCATAAAGTTTGGGTCGCTGCAGCAAGCAGAAAAGTTCAAGTTGGCTTACCTGTTTGGAAATTAGCCATGATGTATTTTGGCTATAAACAAACTTGAACAATTCAACCACTTCTTTAAATTCATGAGCAAAATGAAATGAATGTTTTACGTCATGAATATACTGTAATACTGTATAAAATGGTCGACATAAACATTAAAAATGTTCCACCGCCAACATTTTTTTTGCACAGCTTTAGTGATTTTCATATTCTTGCTGCCTTGAGTGTACAGTCAGTCAGTCAGTGTTGGGTACAGTGCACGGAGGTCAGGCCAAGATTGTGTGATGAACCACGCAAGGTCTAAGATAGCAGGACCGTGGCCCCGGGTAAATCTCCCTCGGAGCAGAATTGGAAATGTTCTGTTTGGTATTCAAGCAGGGCAAATAATCTCTCACCCAAATTATCTCTTTTTTTGGCTGAAGGTTTTTTTGCTGTTGGACTGTGAAGCAAAGTTTGAAGGCAGATTTTTGTTTTGTTCCGCTTTAAAAAAAATATTACATTATAAAATGTTTCTGGGAGTTGGTGCATAGGGCAGGGATTGTCTGTGGGGGTTTTGTTGGACTGCCGTGCGAGGTGCCAGGTTTGTTCTGAGCCTCTGCAGCTGGACGCTTCTGATTTGAAGCCCCATTCCTGGGTGGGACCACCGTTGCACACAATCATCGCATTGGATTAAAAGTTGCTGTGATTCGAAGTACTCAACTCCTTTGTCAAATCAATAGGATAAGTCAATAGCTGGACCCACCGCTGCATTTCCCTTTCCACAGCAAGACTGTGTAAATGCACTGCACCGTACCTTTTCTGACTTTTCTACTCTCCTCTTTCTTTCTTTCTTTCTTTCTTTCTTTCTTTCTTTCTTTCTTTCTTTCTTTCTTTCTTTCTTTCTTTCTTTCTTTCTTTCTTTCTTTCTTTCTTTCTTTCTTTCTTTCTTTCTTTCTGTCTTTCTTTCTGTCTTTCTTTCTTTCTTTCTTTCTTTCTTTCTTTCTTTCTTTCTTTCTTTCTTCCTGCCAAGAGGCTTATTCAGAAGTCCATTACACTTAATCTTGACATGCGCTACGCAGTTTAGCTGCGTCCATTTCCTCTCCATGGGAGATCAGCTGATTCTGTGCGCCACATTTCAGTGGCTGCCCGCCCGCCCTACCCAGGGCCATTTCACTATGACAGGAATGACTGATAGTGAATAATTGATAGAGAGGCATTGACATTCTTGGTGACCATCTACTGAAATGGCCTTTATTTAATTCTTGCCAAGCTTCCAAGATTGAGAGCTGGACTTGTGCACTTGCAATGGCTCGCCTGTATTACATTGTCTTTCCACACATCTTTGTCCAGCATGCTTGCAGGGATGTAGTTGTTATTGCTCTCTACTCCTTGAGGTATACAGTATCATGTGCTAATATCCCTAGCAATCAAACATCTCATCACACAGCAAAAGCAAACACCTAGAAACTCATTACTCTCCGAGCGCCAGAGATGTCACATCCCTCATTTCCGGTTCGTCCGTCTCGCTGCTTTACCTGATGCTGAAGCTGCGTGTGTCTGTGTGTTTACGTACTGCAGAAGTGCACACAAAGATTTCTCTCTTTCTCTGTCTCATCTTTCATTCTATCAATCTACTGTATTTCTCTCTGTCTTTCTTTGTCTGTTTTCCTCTCTTTTGTAATATCGTCCTTTGCTCCCTCTCTCTGTCTTTCTCTCTCCACCCCCCCCTCCACCCTTTCTCTCTCTCTCTCTCTCTCTCTCTCTCTCTCTCTCTCTCTCTCTCTCTCTCTCTCTCTCTCTCTCTCTCTCTCTCTCTCTCTCTCACTCTCCCCCCTCTCTTTCTTTCTCTCTCTACCCCCCCTCCCCCTCAGTCACGCTTGTGAATGCTATCTCCTTCTTTCTCTCTGTCTTTCCCTCTCTGTCTCTCTCTCTCCCTCTCTCTCTCTCTCTCTCTCTCTCTCTCTCTCTCTCTCTCTCTCTCTGCCTGTATCTGGGTGTCCACATGGGTATATGACTAATTGTGCTGTGCTTATTAGGCAGCAGTGGAGGCAGAGGGGGCTTCTGGCAGCTTCTGTTGACCCCTCAGCTCTGCCCCTGAGAGCACCGCGACTAAATTTAGTCCTATCTGCCCCAACACACACACACGCACACGCACACGCACACGCACACACACACACACACACACACACACACACACACACACACACACACACACACACACACACACACACACACACACACACACACACACACACACACACACACACACACACACACAAACAAACAAACAAACAAACAAACAAACAAACAAACAAACAAACAAACACACACACACACACACACCACATTTGGCAAAACCCTCATAGCATGTTCTGTTATTTGTGCGTAGGTGGTTTATCATTGCTTCCAAAACACATACAACACACACATACATTACTAAGGGATGGCTGTAGGGAAAGTGCTTGGTCGAATATGCCTACTTATAAGTTTGCATTTGTTGTTTGTGTTTTGTACACAGTGTATGAGGGCCAGAATCTCATTTTTAGAAGAATTATGATTTCACCTTATCATGTGATAGTCCATTAATTACAAGGAAGGCCTGTTATTTTGAAGGCCAGTTTAATCTACTGCATATGTAGGAAATTGGTTTATTTTCTGTGAGCCAAGCAGTCTTGATAATACAAAGCAATGGCCTGACCACTCTCTCTCTCTCTCTCTCTCTCTCTCTCTCTCTCTCTCTCTCTCTCTCTCTCTCTCTCTCTCTCTCTCTCTCTCTCTCTCTCTCTCTCTCTCTCTCTCTCTCTCTCTCTCTCTCTCGCACACACAGATTAAGCCTCACTTGTACACACACACACACACACACACACACACACACACACACACACACACACACACACACACACACACACACACACACACACACACACCCGCATACACACTTACAGGAGAGATGAGGGTGGAGGAAATTGGCTGCGGTGCTGTATAAGATGGGTGTCAGCGTGTCCTCTCCTCGGCAGCCATAAAAGTTAATTAAGAAAAGAAATTTTTATTGTGCCTCGCTGCTTGAGCACGAGCTGCTGGCTGCTGCTTAATAATGCCCCTCTCCGAGCTGTTGTCAAGATGAGGAGCCCCTCTGAATAATGTGTAGCCCTCTGCGTGTGTGTGTGTGTTTGTGGGTGTGTAGGTGTGTGTGTGAATGTGAGTTTGAGTGTGAGTGTGAGTGTGTGCGTGTTTAGTTTGGTTTGTGTGGAAGTGTTGCTTGTAATTTGGTTGTGTTAGTGTGTGTGTAGCTTGGTGTGTGGAAGTGTTGTGTGTAATTTGGGTGTGTTACTGCATAGCTTTGTGTGTGTGTGTGTTTGTGTATGTCTGTGTGTGTCTCTCTCTGTGTCTATCAGTTCATACAGTTTGTGCATGAGCCTGAGCCTGTGTGTGCTTCCTTGTCCGTGTATGTGCAGATTTTTTATTTTGTGTATGTGTGTGTGCTAGTGAAAGACTTTTGCGTATACCTCTTTTCACGCGTGTAGCTGTAAGAGAGCACTACTGAGTGTGAACTTGAGTCGATGCATTATATGGGTGTTATTTTTTCTTGCGTTACCCCCCATTATTGACGAGACAACATGTGCTCCATAGAAGGCAATTATTTCTGGACGAGGATCTCCTCTTGAGTGTTCGTAGCCCTCAACCCCCGGTCTTTATGATTCCACAAACCAGGTGAGGAAACGCACCACTTGAAATGGTGAACTTGAAAGTGTTTTCCTGCTCATTGAAAGCAATTGTGTGCAAGGCTCTGTGACTAGAACAGTGTTGCCCTAAAACGCCCTCCACATAAACCGGTGTAATGACTCCTATATATGGCTGTGCGCCACCCTCATCAGTGTCCTTTGTGTTGTGGTGGCGTGCCCACGGCGTACTTTCAGGTGGTTAAGTTGGCAAGATAGATGTAGATCCCGAATTACAGGCGTGTTTTGCATACTCAGTCAACACTAAAACCCTTTTTTTTTTTTCCCTCTTTCTCTGACAACCTAGTTTCACATGCAGCCTAGCAAGCCATACTTTCTATTCAGAACCAATTTTGCTTACAATTTATCAGTTCGCCCGTCTTTTACCATTCTGTCATGTTACTCTTCATGCTCGAAAGGCTGTGATGAAGTGTAGCATGTCACCCATGTTGATCAAAGGGTTTGCGCTGATGGACTTGGGGGGGGGGGGGGGCGTACGAGAAGAAAGGAGGAGAGAGGGAGGAAGGGAAAGAGTGGAGTTGAGCACTGGGGCTGAAAAGGATGCATTAAGCAATTAAAGTTGGAGGGGCAGAAGAATGAAGTGATGCAACGAGTTTTTTTTCCTCTTCTCTTCTTCTTTTTTTCGCCCCCCCCTTCTTTCAGTAATTGCCTAGCTATCACTGATGATCACAGGGGAGTCAGGCCTGAGGGTGGATATGGGTGGAGTGGGGGGGTGGAAAAGTAGTGTGTTGGTGGGGGGGTATGCAATGTGCTGCACATCAGCATTTTTATCCCGAATGTTTTTAGAAAACATGATGCACGCATACACACAAACATTAACGCACACACACACACACGCACACATACACACACGCACACACACACACACGCACATACATACACACATACACACACACATGCACGCGCGCACATATAAGTGGTACACAGGACACACATCATTTAAAAGGATGGATGCAGACACTCCCTAGTGCTGGTTGCAGCGTCACACACCAACACCCTCACTCCTGTCAGAGCTACACAAAAACACTCAGCCCATTGTACTACACACACACACATGCACACACACGCACACACACAGATACACACAGACAGACACACACACACTTTCACAGACACACACACACACGTGCACACACACACACACACGCACACACTTACGCCCATATGCACCCCGTCTTGCATGCATGCACCATGCTTGTATAATTATGTACACATCAATTTTTGATGAAGAACACAGGAGTTAGCGCCCCGCAGTATTTGTGAGCCTGAATGGTGGGATTATGTTAACAGTGCTCACACAGGCTCATCTATGATTTATCTGGTGTCCACGCCAGAGCCCCAGCCTCGCGCTGTTTCCTCACTTTAAAGCATTTGTCTCGCCTGTCTCTGGGAGATAAGATACTGCAAAAATTCTCCCCCGTCTCAGGACGGAGTTGAGCAGAGGGAGAGCAAAAAGAAAAAAGAGGAAGGAGAGAGAGAGGGGGGGCAGAGAAGACGGGGGGATGGATAGAAGGATGGAGAAATGGGGTTGAAAGAGTAAGCAGGAAACAAAAAGAAACAGATGGATGGTGAGAAATTGATAGGCAGTAGGGGAGAAAAAGAGGGATTGAGGCATGGAAAGAAAGAGAGTGGGAGGAAGAGAGAGGAGAAAAGCAGGAGTGAAACTGCATCGTGCATGTGTGTGAGACGTAGAGGTGTGTAGCCTTTTGTTTGTTGGCGGTGCGAGCGTGGCTGTGGGGAGAGCAGCTGTGATTAATGCTAATGTATGTAGCTGCGGAGAAGGGGAGCAGAGGGAGTGAAGGAGGGAGGGGCGTTCTGCTGCCTGATTACCAGCAGTGGCGAGAAGGAGAAGCAGGGAGGGGGAAGGGGAGAGAGTGAGGGGTGACGGCCGGGGAGGGAGAAGTGTGGGCTGCGGGGGTGACCTGGACAGGCACCTCATTTCATTTAATACATTGGAGCATGCAGTGGTGGAAAGCGCTAGAAAAGGCAGAGAGATAATCAAGAGGCAGGGCCCTTCTAAATGTGCGCCGCGATGACACAGAAGAGATTGGATTTGGAAACGAGGAGCCGGGCAGAAAGCAGCGTCGAGCGGAACACGATTGATTGATTCCATTCAGGTGATCGCTCTGCTGATAAAGAATGAGTTATTTTATTTTCCTCCTCTCTCTCTCTCTTTTTGTGTGCCCCCCTTTTTAAGTACAAAAAAGGCAAGAAAATCTGATGAGTTTCTTCAACCTTAATACAGTGGACGCGAAAAGACGGGCTTTTCATGGTTTCGGCATATCCCTGATTCAGCTCCTCCCGCATCTTAACAGTGTCACATAAATAAACAACACATCATAAATGTCTGTCTGATAACACAAAAAGTGTTTTCAAAATGGCCACGGACAGCAAAAAAGCGAGCAAGTAGGCGGCACACGCAGCCAACTCTGGTAAGTATGGCAAATGTAATCTACACAGTGCATTGTCAGGACCCACAAACATAATAGCCTCTCACACTTGAGTGCGCCAAGACATCCTCGACTCAATGAAAAAGCAAAGAAAGAAAGAAAGAAGAAGAAGGGAAAAAAAACATGTTTGTGTCTTTATGCCTATCAACACTGATCTGAAATCAGTGCCACGGCAGAGTCTCAGTCTCGGTGAAAGGTGATGCCCATGGGGAGATACCTAATAAACGTCTCAGGAACCGTTCCCCTGGACACACACAACCTACATGTACCGTGCACCTACGTATTTGTGCACACGTGCACACACACCTCGCTCCCTCCACGGCTCTGGAGCGGCAAGGCTGAAATGGCATCCAGGCTGTGACGAATGGCAGG
Organism: Engraulis encrasicolus; assembly: GCF_034702125.1. Classification (NCBI taxonomy): domain Eukaryota; kingdom Metazoa; phylum Chordata; class Actinopteri; order Clupeiformes; family Engraulidae; genus Engraulis; species Engraulis encrasicolus. Next base: position 11,398,863 of record NC_085878.1, read on the forward strand.
AAATCAGGAAGCGTCCATGACTGAGAGATTATGAGATCCCTCTGTCTGCATCAGGGCTCAGGCATGACTCTGCCCCCCCCACACACACACACATACACACACACACACACACACACACACACACACACACACACCCCACCCCCCCACCCCCCCTCCGTAATGGCTAAACATGATTAAAGCAAACAAACGCAGAGATATTAGATTAGACAGAAGGACATGGAGTCTTTGGTGCTGATTATCTTTCACGTCTTCTGTTTTTTCTTCTCCTCTCTCTCTCTCTTTCTCTCTCTGTTTTTTTTAAATGAAATGCTGCTCAGAATTAACATCGCTTGGACTAATTGGATTTTCTGCTGCCCCCGAGAAATGCCAGACAGCTCCTTGATTCGGGCGCAGACGCTCGCAGATCCTTGTCAGGGGGTTTTAAATCTTACCAGCAAAATAGGAGCCCATCCTGTGCCCTGCTTTGGGGGAAAAGTTCAGACGGCTAATTTGGTTACAGGTACAGTGGTAGCCGGAATGTATGGGAAGATGTCTGCCCTTGATTGGCAGACACTCAGGTTGCTCTGTCTTCATCTCTGCAGTTCAGCAGTCCTCGGCGCCAGAACCATATTCTACCACTGTCAATTTAGAGCCTATTCATTTGCCGTGTGTGTGTGGGGGCGGTTAGTGCAGTGCAGGAGACCAGCACACCACTCCACACTTTTTGTCTGCCAAAACATAATAGGCAATTCTAGAGTGCTATACTTGCATGTGTGTGTGCGCCCTGCGCCTGCACGTGTGCATATAATCTCCATCCCTATAGCGGCAGCGAGGCTCATTTTGTGGTGGGTAATGGCTGGCAGGGTGCTGCATTGTTGTTCGGAATAATCCTGTCAGCATAATCCCCCTTTGTGTGCCTCATTAATTAAACGCAACATTGCATGCAATCTAGCTGATTCAGGCCCCTCCGTTACTACCGCCATACACCCTCCACCACCCACCGCCCTCCCTCGCCTTCCACTCCGGGCATCATAAAGCCCCCTGTCACTTCAGACACAAGAGGGGCCAGCTAAGCGTGTTTTCAGATTTTATGGAAATGAACCCTTGGCTCGCTCCCTCTCTCTCTCTCTCCCTCTCCCTCTCTCTTTTTCTTTTCTTTTCTCCTCTTTCTATCTTGCGCTTCAAAATGCGTTTGACGTGCGGCTCCTCGGCCACATTGTGTCTGTCAGGCGAGGCGCAGCGGCACCAGCGGCTCATCCATCTGCAGAATGAGGCCATGTAACCTGTCTCTCGCTTGAGTCTTAGGTCAGGCCCTGTTCTCTCTCTCTCTCTCTCTCTCTCTCTCTCTCTCTCTCTCCCTCTCTTTCTCTCTCTCTCTCTCTCTCTTTCTCTCTCTCTCTCTCTCTCTCTCTCTCTCTCTCTCTCTCTCTCTCTCTCTCTCTCTCTCTCCTCTTTTGATGTCCATGTATTATGTATGAAAACAGCCCTAAGTTAAGTTTCATCTCTGTCCGTTTACTCTTTAATGGCCAGTTAGACCTGACCACAAGCTGAGATGGACAGAAAAAGTCCTTTGAATTCAGAGTGGACACACCTGTATCTTTATAGTACTTTTTAAAATTCGATCATGAGTGTAATAGACTAATGCCTGCAGGATAGCCATGCCTTTAACAAGAGTATGAAGTTAAACATGTGAGCTGCATTTACCTATAGCTGCACAATTTCTAATTCTTAGCCATGGTATGTGGTGGCCATTTTTCCCCATTTGGTACTAGCATCTGTCACCAGTGGAGACTGTGTATTGTACTGTTATGAAGCACATAAGACAGGCAGGCGGACATTTTGATTTTGACAGTGCGTGCCGCGTGCATACACGGATGCTCAGCTGCTCTGCCGTGGCCCCCTCGCTGTACTAGCCTCCTGCGTTTTTACACTACCGAATGAAACTTGAAGAAATCCATTTATGGTGGCCTCCGCAGCCTCGGCTGTCAGACTCACAGCCGCTTAAAAACCAGAGGTCAGCCCCAGAGTTGTTTAATGGCTACTCAGAGCACCTCGCCGAGCGGGTGTCTGCCCCGACGCGCAATAAATACACTTTGCTTGTGACGGTGGAGGGGTGAGTGAGCTAGTGGTTGTGTGGGTGGTTGTGGGTTTGTGGTGGGTGGTAGTTTACCTTTCCCTGTCTGCTTATTTATTATTAGGGCCGAAAATAGGCACACCCCATGTTTTTGGCACGTCCGGCTTTACGTAGCTTCAGAGCCACTCGGCTCCGTTCCTCATTGTGCCGAGGCCCCTGCTGTTCATGCATGTTCGCCAGGCAGGAATGTGTGGTTTGGGATGAAAAGAACACGCAGTGGGAAGTGAGGGCTGTTTTGTCAGACTCACACCTATTACACACCTACTGTCAGCCACCAAACTCAACGCATCTCCAACAGTCCAGCTACAAGATAACTGGTATACAAAAAAAACTTTTTTTCCTCTTTTCCCTACTTTTTTTCAAATTATTTTTTTTTTTATAAAACACTTATTTTCATTTTTAGCTCGAATTGATCGTGTTGAATAGCAACATGCTTGAGTGAAAGAGTAAATCATCGGGCAAAATGGGTGGGAAAAATTACACCTCCATCTTAGCGTGTATTTGCTCCTCTGTGGGCTTTCTGCAACAACGTTATGTTTGGCTAGCGCCGTAGTACTCACGCGTATGTGTTACATATGGTGGAGTAGCCACGACCTGCAAAGCTAACCCCCTTCGTCTCTCCTCTACATGACCACATTAATGCATTCATAAATGTATTCCTCAGAATTTATGGCTGCCCAATTGGAGGATGATGAACAGAGCGTAGACCCTTAGCCCGGGCGACCCAAGAGAGAAAGATACAGGGAGCGAGGGACAGAGAGAAAGAGGGGGAAGAGGGTGAGGAGTGGTGACAGAGATAGAGAGTCCAGCTCCCCCCCCCCACTTTCCCTCCCTCGCTTTACTCTTCTCCCCCCCTGCCTGGGCAAGGGGAGGGGGCAGTAAAGAGCCTGCCAGGCAAGGGGCTCGTTCTGTGTAGTGCGCCACCAGGGAGCGCGGGGCTGGGGCTATAAACTTAATGAAGTTTGACTGAACTCATCAGCTTCTGAGGGCTCGAAACCCGCAGACTAGGAAACCAGATGCGAGGCAAGAAAGGAGGGAGAAGGAGATGGCAAAAAAAGAGAAGAAATTTCCGATGGAAGAGGCTCACTTAGAGGTCATTACCGTCACACAGGAAACCGTGTGTGGATGAGGGGATGGGGCTAGAGTGGTGTGCTTGTAAGGGGAAGCATGGGTGTGTGTGTGTGGGGATGGGGGGCTGGAGATGGGCTGGATGGGGGTGTACCTCACCTGCCCTGGGCCTCTTCATTCGGGCGGAGGACCATTTTTACCATGTTCCCCATTGGATTTTTAAAGCACATGTCTCATCTCTCATCTCTCATCTCCCACCACCCACACGCTCTCCCGCCTTACCTCCCAACACCCCCTCTCTCGCCCCTACACCTCCACCCAAAACTCTATCAGGCCAGTCCTGATGGACACAGTTTATCCGCCTCCACAAAGACATGAAGGCAGAGCGCGGCAAGAGACGGCATTTCAGCCCCGGTTCAGCCGCTGTTCAAATGAGGCACGCTGCCTCTCTCTTCTTCTCTCCCCCTGCATTCACCTCCACCCCGTTGTCTTCAGCCTGCCCGCGTGCTTATCAGCCTGTATTATGTGTGTGATTGCTGATAGGGGCATTCGACTTCCTTTTCTTTTGCCTCTCCCTTCTGCCTTCACCGGTGCTTTAATTCTGCTCTTTGAGGCATATCCTCTCTCTCTCTCTCTCTTTCTCTCTCTCTCTCTTTCTCTCTTTCTCTCTAGCTCTTTTTTCTTTTTTTTCCCCCTTCTTCTCCTACCTTGCTTTATGTCCTCTCCTTTTTTCTCCCTTTCTCATTTCTTCCTGGTGGCAGGGGGGGAACTTGCCATGCAATTCACGTCGGCGTCGGGAGTGTGTTGCTATGGTGGTTGCTAGGGATTTAGCCCGAGAGTGACGTGAAAAGTCCAAATATTAAAGGTGTCCTTCTGATGCTGGGCTTGTTTGAAGCTGTGCGGAATGAACAATCACCTCTGCGGGGGTGTGTGTGGTTTTTTTTTTCTCTCTGCCTCCTCCCCTGCCCATTGTTTCATTATCAGATTTCTCTCTTTGGAAATATCACTCGATTTTCAAGACGTCAGGGGGTGGGCAACATCAAAGGCACAAAGTAGACAAGAAAAAGAAGGAGACGACGGTGGAAAAAAAAAGGACGGCTGCACATGCGTGTCTGGTCTAGTCCCTTCATTTTACAGTTTACATTTCGGCCTCCCCAAAACAGAGATGTCCGATAGATAGATTTGTGCTGCCCAGTGGCGACGGACCGCCATTTTGTTTCCCCAAAACTCAGATGTAACAACAGGCCTGTCTGTCTGTCGCTAGCCTCCTCAGTTCCCGCCGAGGAGCCCTTTTGTCACGGCTCTGATTATATGTGCTGGGAACGTCCTTGGTTGGAGAAGGTGAGGACATAATTGACCATGCCGAAGTAATAGGCTGGACGAGGTGAAGTGCTACACTGCACTGCACTGCACTGCACTCTCTCCCTCTCTCTCTCTCTCTTTCTCTCTCTCTCTCTCTCTCTCTCTCTCTCTCTCTCTCTCTCTATCCATCTCTTTCTGTCTCTCTCTATCACTCTTTCTTTGCCCCTCTTTCTCTCTCTTTCTCTTGTTCTCTCTTTTTTCTCTCTGTTTTTCTATCTCTCTTTCTCCTTCTCTTTCTCCCTCCCACCTCGCTCTCTCTCTCTCTCTTTCTCTACTTCCTACTCTTTGTCTCTCTCTGCATGTCTGTTGTCTCTCTCCACCGTTCCTGCGTGGGGTTAAAGGCAATCAGCATTAGCCCAACTGCGCGGCCCCAGACGTTAATGTGAAGCGAATCCCTCATGGAGCGTGGAGGGCAGATCAGGTGTCTCACTCACTCACTCTCCCCACCTCCACTCTCCACTCTTCACCACCACCATCAACACAACACCACTACTCTACTCTGCCTGCACTACTACTCCCCACCCACCTCCCCACCACTCAGCATTCATGAACTCCTCCACTCGCTGGCTCTATCCCTCACCGTCAGCGCCCAGGAATTCCCATTAAAAAAGGCGTGTTTTTCGATTACTCATGGTGTCTCTTGCAGTCTCGCTCCTCTTGTTCACTTCTCCTCTGCTCCTCTTCTTTTTTTTCCTTCTTCTTCTTCTTCTCATGTTTTTCACCTCCCCTCATCTCTTTTCTCATGGTCTTGCATCCATTGCTCATTTTACAGTCTCTCACACCCCAACGCCTCCTGTCACCTGCTGGAGAGGTGTTTCAGCCGCCATTTTTTCCCGCCGCCTGGTCTTTGGTGTAGCATGACGTCCACTACTTTGCACCAGCTCCCAGTTGTCCTTTTCTGTGTGTAGTGATTGCGATAGCAAGGAGGACTCTGTGCCGTTAGATATTTGGTTCATAATAACAGATGCGGAGAGCGGCGTGTCCAGCAGATAGAAGTACTCTTTATTTAACAACATCCGGTGTGTAACCCCCAAACATGTCCTCAGTACAGGCTCTAAACTAACCAACAGGCCAAATGCTGCCGAAAACCTATGCAAGAGATTGCATATGTGTCTGGTAAAATTTCACATCTACCTGCCAAATTGGCTAGTGACGGAACAGGTTAATTTATAGCCCTGATAACAATATGAATTACCAGGCTACATGGCCAGTCCTGTTAGCATTTATTTGCTAGCACCAGGCCAGAAGTGAAGGTGAAAGGATGGAAGGATGTTCCATTTGACCACAACTTGGTTCTTTTGACTACCATGATGGAAGAGAATCTTATGTCAGATTGCATCACATCACCTTGTTACAAATATTAACATAGTATGAACGTCTTTTCTCACTCTGCAGGGGTCCGTAGATGCCTCTGTGCTGAGTGGCATGGAGCTCCTGAAAGCGGAGGTAAAGATAATCTCTCTCAATCTTAACCTCACCGGTAATCCACTGTCTCCTCCTACAGGACTTGCTCATTTTGAGTACAATTTCTGACGCAATTAAAAAAAAACTGTAGTTGAAACTAAACTGATATGAATAAAGTAGATGTGCATGTGCAGAAGATGTTGATGTGCAGTCCTGAAGAGTTGTACGTTATATTTTGTAATTCATGTTTTCACTGACACTGACACATGTTATATTGCACAATTTTGTTGGTGTTTTTTTGTGTTTTTGGTGTTCTGACACATACAAATAAGTCTATGATTTGCCTATTCAAATCACCTGTGTGTCTGTATGTGTGTTTGTTTGTGTATGTGTTCATGTAGTATCAACGCACATTGTATTTGTGTTTGCATACATGTGTGCATGACTGTCTGTGTGTGTGTGTTGCAGTGTGGCAGTGTGGCAGTGTTCCTGTATAGCTTTTGTGTGGTCTGGTATGGTGTGGTGTGGTGTGGGTCTGTTTAGCAGGCAGATCAATAGCCGGCTCAATGGTAATGACCAGTCAGTTAGTCCCCAACTTTGCACTCAAGGCCTGGGGAGAGAGGGAGCGGCCCTGGCTGTCTCCCCTCCCCTCCCCTCCCTTCACTCCATTCCCCTTCCTCTCACCTCCCTTTACCTCCCCTCACTGCAAACACACTAGGAATCCCCACCCAGCACCCCACACACACATACACACTCACACACACCCCACCCCACCCCACCATCACCACAACCGGTCCGGCAGCCTAGTTAGCCTGCAGAAAAAGGGCAAGAGACCCTTGGATCAATAACTTTAGTCTTGTCTGCCTAATTGTTCATTGGTTGACATGGTGCTCGGCTATATGTAAGTGTACGTATCCAGAGTGACTTGCTCCCCCACCCCCTTTTTTTGTAACCGGAAAAAAAACACAGAGAAAAGAGAGAAAAAACCTGACGCCTTCTGTTCGGTTCCTTTCTCTGCCCCTCACACTCTATCTCTGCCTCTGTCTCTCTGTCTCTCTGTCTCTCTCTCTCTCTCTCTCTCTCTCTCTCTCTCTCTCTCCTTCTCTCTGTCTTTCCCACTCGTCTCTTCGCCACCTCTCGTGTTCGGGATGGGAAAACCCGACCCATGCACCGTCCGCCACCCCCAGTTGTCGTCTCGGGACGCCACCATCGAGAGCCTTCGGCGGGGTCTGCTGCTGTCTCACCAGGCCCGCGACACCCAGAGCGCGCAGGTAAATATCGGGGATTAATGACGAGCAGGCAGATTAGCCAGTCGCTCGCTCACGCCGTTATTCCAATGAGCTGCAGGAAATTACCAGGGTTCATTCTCCCTCCTTCTCTCTCTCTCTCTCTCTCTCTTTCTCCCCCTCTCTCTCCCTCTCTCTCTCCCTCTTCATCTCCCTCCCTCCTTTCCTCATCTCATACCATCTTATTATATGATTGCAGCGCGGTCTGCGTGTGACGTGGTTCGCCACTGTATTGATTGTGCTACTCGCCAAATTGCATGCATAAATGAATGCATGAGAGAGCATCTATATTGCACAATTATGCTCCGAATTGCCGGGGTAAATATTCTGATCTATAAATTATTCCGCAAGGGCTTATTTAAGGTGAAAAAAAAGAAAATGGAAAGTAAGAATAAACGGTTAGTACCTTGCGTGCGAAATTTGAGACGATTATTGTTCTCCTGTGATAGCGTTTCATTTAGCATGAGGCGATGTTGGACACTTCTCCTTCTTCCAGGATTTAAATGTGTTATTGATCACGGTGGAGCACGGGTAGCTGAAATCACAGCCTCAGAGACCTTGCATATGTTACCGCCTTCATTTTGGCAGCTTGTTATGAAATAAAATACTTGCTTTCCATAAAGAGGTTGAAAAAAAAGCCCAAATGAGATCTCTTTTCATCTTTCTCGTGTAACAAAGAAGCCGCATTGGTATTCCGACTTTCAGCTTTTTCCAGTTGTAGCGTGCTAATGTCATGATTTAAATGAAGTATTGATCAGCTTAGGTGGGGAGAATGGAGAGAGAGGGAGCGATTGTAAGGCAAAGAAAGAAAGAGCTGGGTTATCGGCTTGCATCGCTCACAGAAAAAAGGAGAGCGAGAGGATGAGCCGAGGTCTGGTTTTTTTTAGGAAATGTAGGCAAAAGACTGTCCTTTTTGGACTCAGAACATGCAGGAATCTGGAGGTTTGCAGTTGCCATTTTTGAAGATGGAGGAGAAGGCAGCTGGTGGTGTTTGTCAACACTGGAGGCAGATGGATGGCGTGCTCATTTAGCTATTCTGTAAGCGGGCTGAGCGTCTGGACTACTCTCTGGCCTAAATGAAGGCAGCCAATTAATTGACCGCTGTCGGGATTGTCGATGGGCCTGCAATTACGCCGTTTGCATTTTCGTCGCGAGAAAGGAAAAAAAAACCCTGAAAAAGGGATCCACCGTCATTGGAGAAAAAGGACGGCACAGGACTGAAGTATGTCTGAGTGGACCAGGTACTACTGGTCTGTTGTCTTTCTTTCCTCCTCTCATCCTCCTCTTCTCCTTTCTCTCTTTTTCTTTTCTCCTCCCTTGCTCTGCCTCTCCCTCCCTCCTCTCTGCTGTGCAGGTGGCGACTGCCTCGTGTTAATTAGTCTGCGTTTAATTATTTATTTTTCCGCATTGATTTTGATATTGAGGCTCATAATGTCAGGGGTCAAATGGGGCGATTATTTCTTGCCCATTTTCAAAAGCGAATGTGTTTGAAACGCTGATTGCTACTCAGCGGACATGGTAATGACTTTCTCATTTGAGCATACTTTTATTTCAGCGTTGTTGAATGCTAATGACGACTGTTAGCCGCACATTACAAACAGTACCAAAAGCCAATGATGGCACAATGATTGAAAAATAAAGATTTTTGATTGGAAAATAGATGCACAAAAGCAATGGTGCATTTCTTTAGATTGATTTTTCTTTCTCCCTTGGAGTGCTTATTTCTTGTAGTGCTTGCCTTTCCTGTCTTGTCAGAGACTATGGGTGTATGAGAGCAGTGGTTTGGAGAAGCCAGGTGCCTGGAAAAACCACAAGACAAGCAGAGGCAGATGGCGGACTTTCTCTCTCCATCTCTCAGTTCCACAGCCATCATGGACTCTCTCTCTCATCCTTCCTCTCTCTCTCTCCTCTCTCCTCTCTCCCACGGTCACTCTCTCTCTCCCTCTCTCTCTCTCTCTTTCTCTCTGTGTCTGTCTCTCTCTCTCTCCATCCCCGACAGCCCCAGCCAAGAGCCTCTTTGTAGTGGATTGATTTTTCTTCCCTCTTCCCTTCCCGCGCCCTGCCTTCTCTTCTTTTGTGGTTCGATAGCTGGACGTCCAGGAGCAGAGGGTCTGTGGGCTGCAGAGAGAGCTGCAGGAGAGTCG
>NC_085878.1:11413239-11425739 GCF_034702125.1 Engraulis encrasicolus
AACCTGCCTATTGCTCTCCAAATAAGCTTCAGTCTCAACAAGAATTTGGGATATTCATTCTACCTGAACTTCTTCAGGATTCAGTAAACCGTTGTCATTGCATGTTTACAATATAATGTAATGTATCTTGAACTCTTGATTTTGTTGGCTGCTGTATGGACCAGCACACATTTTGACATTAGAGAATGTCAAGTAAATTAAATAATCTAAAAAAGAGAAAAGGAAACAGGGATACCAGGACTCTACGTACATGTAAACATAGTAATACACAGGTTTCTATGTGTTACATAAACACTTTTGATCTTTTGATCACCTGATATCAAAAGCCTGAAATTCAGGATGCGGAAGTGTGGGTGTCTGTATCTGTGCTGGGGGTTGCCATGGCTTTTGAAGGCTATTTTTTAAAATAGAAACTACATTACTTTCATCTACATCTCTCTACGTCTTTCATATTTTAGCTCTTACCGAATTTATAGCTGTCTCAGAGGGTTGCATAGATGCAGCATTTCATAGGGTCTCTGAGGTTGTGCAGAATAAGTCTGATATATCCATGAAAAATATGCATCTACCTGTGCTTCTTCTATACTGAAGCATGCCTAAATTCAATGCCTGAAGTAATTCAATCTGGTCAAAAAGTAGATGTACGGTGGATGTATGGTGGAAATATTTATACACTATAAACAAACTAGAAATGTACGCAGAGAGTGTAGATCTCCCCCAAGGAAGCTGTTTCAAAGAACATTTGACTGCTGCACCCTCACTTTTTTCAAGTCTTTCTGCCTTGTTTTAGAATCTGGAATGTCAAAATTCGCCCTATCCTGCAGGTAGGGGTGGTACGGTTCACAAAATTCACGGTTCGGTTCATATCACGGTGTCAAGGTCACGGTTTTCGGCTCTCTACGGTTCTTATTTTTTTAATGGTGCACTGGGAATATTAAACAATATTTATCTAACTGCAGTTATAAAGTGATGCGCAGGTTGAATTTGACCTTTTGCATGTGTCTGAGAACTGCCTCTTGTGCTGACCTGCGCTTGCACTTAAACTGTCGTTAGCTGATGTGCGCTGTCTGAGCGTTCCAAATGCCCTCTTTCAATTGGCTAATACAATCGGACTTATCACTAAATATCCTATAGGCTTATAATGTGAAAATGGTGTGATTTTGATTGTGTCATCCTCTGATTGGTCTCATACGCTAATGTTTTAATCAGAGACTGGATAAGATACTCCTAGAATCTCTGTTTTACTTATTTTTCTGGACAGTAAATGAATTGCGGTTTGCCACGGATTGCACGGTTCAGTTCGGTATGTGTGTGAATTGTACGGTTTCGGTTTTCGGTGCGGTTTGTGCCATCCCTACCTGCAAGGGTGAAGAATCTTTTAAAAGAATCCTGGATCCGTATCATGATCCGGATCACCACCAAAATTGAATCACTTGTTCCTTTTCTCATTTCCAGCAACTCCCCATTTTCATCTAAATCCGTGCATAACTTTTTGAGTTATCCTGCTAACAGACAGACAGACAGACAGACAAACAGACAAACCAAAACATAACCTCCTCGGCGGAGGTAACAAAAGAAAGGAAAAACAAACAAACAGCCAAAAAAAATAGACAAAAAATGCATAACCCTTTTTTGTCTTTTTACCTGATTTGAACTATTCAGTCTAAACAAATGTGAAATACCTTTGGAACACACACAACTTGCAGGCTACCTTTTCAAAAATAGCTATTTCTTTTTCTAGCACTTGGACTGATTTATTTGGATGTGTGCACCTTTCTCCTCTTTCAACGGTTCTTGACCCTGATGCTGGCTCCTCAATGCTGTGACAATAGCCAAATTATTGTTAAAACGAGCCCAGCACAGGGTTTAAAAAATGCCAGCAAAACCTGGCATAGAGGAGTACCTCCACTGCTTACTGTGTGTCTCTCTGTGTGTGCAATCTGTGCATGTATGTATATATGATGGAGATGGAGTGCTTCTGCATGTGAATATGAATATAAACAATTGGACAGATTGTGAAAATAGATTTACCCTTTTAAGCGTGAATAGTCACTCATTTGATTTCAATGGAAATAAGGCCTTGTCAGTATACTGCTGATTATGCTGCTGAGTGCAGATTTTATTTCAGGTTTCCTACTTTTGAAAGTTGTGTGTGTGTGCATGCGCGTGCACGCTCACTCACTTGTGTACTGTATATCTGTCCATCTATCCATCCATCCATCCATCCATCCATCCATCCATCCATCCATCCATCCATCCATCCATCCATCCATCCATCCATCCATCCATCCATCCATCCATTCATTCATCCATTCATCCATTCATCCACCCATAGTTGGAGAGGCTCAGTGCTGAGCTGTGCTCCGTGCGAGCGGCGCAGGGGAAAGGGGAGGGAGAGGCAGCAGAGGCCCAGCGGAAATGCAGAGAGCTGGAGGCAGAACTGGCCTCCACCCGCACCCAGCTGCAGGAGAGCCAAAACACCACTCAGGAGGCCAGCACAAAGGTAAGATACCTTACACACACATACACTCATGCACACTACAGGTACACACATGCAGACACTCATGCATACACATACATACACTACACGCACCCATGCATGCACACAAACGCACACACACACACACACACACACACACACACACACACACACACACACACACACACACACACACACACACACACACACACACACACACACACACACACACACACACACACACACACACACACACACACACACACACACACACACACACACACACAACAATGCACATTACTCAACTTTTCTTTTCCCTCTCTCTGCTTCTTTATCTCGTATCATTTCTTGCTTAACAAAAAAAGAGAAAGTACAGTGATTAAATCGCTTGTCCTGAATAAGTAACCCCCCAATCATAGTTATTTGAGTCATTTTACCTGGGCCTTTCCCTTTTTTCCACCTGTAATCGGCCCATAATGACCATTATACACAATGCATTCTTAATCACCTGGGTCCTGCATCTTCTTCTTCTTCATTTACCACATGGCTATTTCCTTGCCCTCCTCCTCCTCCTCCTCCTCCTCCTCCTCTGTATCAGGGGCTGAAGAAAGGCCCTCCTTGTAGGCCTTGCTCTGCTCTCCCAGCGGGTTGTAATGAGCACTCTGCATCCTGGTGCCAGTGGCCTTGAGCGCTCTCCTCTCCTCTGGTTTGGGCTCTGGCAAAGGGCCTTGGTTAGAAGCTCGGCCATTATACCGACCATCCCACCAAAGAGCACAGTGGGGCTGTGATTACAGCTTTGACAGCTGCTCGAGCCCCCACGTTAAAAAAAATCTATTGTTAACGTGATTTTTTCCTTCTTCTTCTTTAAACTGCGAGAGTTGTTAACTCAGGAGGTGTCCCATTGCTGGCTATTGTAAAAGAAGGTTATTAAAAACACCGCTTTGGTGTTAAAAGGAGCACTCAGAGCCCTTTAAGTACTTACCGTTTCCCCCTCTGTTGGCCGACCCGGAGAATGACATTGAGCCAACCATAACACGAGGTTCGACCCAGGTGAATGCATTCACAAGGTGTTTAAGCGTGGTTCCAGCAATCGACTGAAATAGACTACATAAAGAATTGAGATAGAACCTTTTTTTTGTCTCAGCTGTGGTTGACTTTGTGGACAGGATTAGCAAATATCTTTTAAAACTATGTGAAAAATCTCTAGTGAAGGAGTAGATTCAAAAATACTATTAAAAAGTAATGTAAGGGTACTACTGTATAGGAAAAGACCAGTGAAATGGTAGTCAACCAGTGACAAGGACGTTCCCCTCTAAACCAACACTCGTGCCCTGATGATTTTGGATGAAGTGTGTGCGTGCGTGTGTGTGTGTGTGTGCGTGTGTGCATGTGTGGTGTGTGCTTGCGTGTGTTGTTCCTCTCTCCATGGTCACCTCTGTTTGGTGTTGTCCCTCTCCTCTCCTGTTGTCAGGGCTGTGCTGTGGGCTTTATAATGAGGCCTGCATCCTCCCTTCACCTCCAGCCTCCAATCCAAACTCTGCTGGCTCAGGACCACATCCCCTTAACACACACACACACAGGGGGGAGGGAGTGTGTGTGTGTGTGTGTGTGTGTGTGTGTGTGTGTGTGTGTGTGTGTGTGTGTGTGTGTGTGTGTGTGTGTGTGTGTGTGTGTGTGTGTGTGTGTGTGTGTGTGTGTGTGTGTGTGTGTGTGTGTTTGTTTGTTTGTTTGTTTGTTTGTTTGTGTGTGTGCATGTCCGTGTGTGTATGTTGTATGTATCATGTCTCGTGTGTGTGTGTGTGTGTGTGTGTGTGTGTGTGTGTGTGTGTGTGTGTGTGTATGTGTGTGTGTGCTGATGGAATAGTTGCTGTTGAGGAATGGCACAGAAATTCTGTACACAGACAAATTCTGAAGACCTTCGATACACAGTGACATTCATTTATACTGAAATCATAAAATGCACACACAGACTCAAATGTGTACACACACGCAAACACACACACACACACACACACGCACTCACACATATAAATAAACAAACAAACAAACAAGCACACACACACACACACACGCACGCACACACATGCACTCACACACACACGCACACAAACAAAAATTCTGTACAAAGTTGCACTGTTAATTCTTTCTACCTTAGCACTACAGGGAAGGTAATGCCATTTTAATCACCCAATCAGTCATTGCCAGAATGCTGTACATTGATGTGTCTGCACCCATTTTTCTTTTAGGAGGGGTGTGTGTGTGTGTGTGTGTGCGTGTGCGCGCGTGTGTGTGCGTGTGCGCGCGTGCGTGTGAGTGTGTATGCGTGTTTGTGTGTGTGTGTGTGTGTGCGTGTGTGTGTGTGAGAGAGAGAGAGAGAGAGAGAGAGAGAGAGAGAGAGAGACAGAGAGTCTATGTCTGTGTGTGTTTGTGTTTGTGTTTGTGTGCGTGTGTTCTGTGGTTATTTGTGTTTGTATGTTCGTAGATGTGCATGTGTTTGGGTGTGCACACATGTATGTGAGCATGAATGTGTGTGCGTGCACTCGTGTGTGTGAGAAAGAGAGAGAGCGAGAAAGTGTGTATACTTGTGTGCATGTGCATTACTGTGTGTGTGTGTGTGTGTGTGTGTGTGTGTGTGTGTGTGTGTGTGTGTGTGTGTGTGTGTGTGTGTGTGTGTGTGTGTGTGTGTGTGTGTGTGTGTGTGTGTGTGTGTGTGTGTGTGTGTGTGTGTGTGTGTGTGTATCCTCTTTCTGACCGGTGTGTTTACCCTGTCTTCCCCCTGCCAGGCGAGAGAGGAGAGCCAGGCGCTGCGGGATGAAGTGAAGAGCTTGAGGTCTCAGCTGGACTCTGTCACTCAGCAGGTGGGCTCGTCCTCTCTCTCTCTCTCTCTCTCTCTCTCTCTCTCTCTCTCTCTCTCTCTCCCTCTCTCTCTCTCTCTCTCTCTCTCTCCTCTCCTCTCTCTCTCCTCTCTCTCTCTCTCTCTCTCTCTCTCTCTCTCTCTCTCTCTCTCTCTCTCCTCTCTCTCTCTCCTCTCTCTATCCCCCTCTCCTCTCTCTCTCTCTCTCTCCTCTCTCTCTCTCCTCTCTCTCTCTCTCTCTCTCTCTCTCTCTCTCTCTCTCTCTCGCTCTCTCTCTCTCTCTCTCTCTCTCTCTCTCTCTCTCTCTCTCTCTGAGTCTCTCTCTGAGTCTCTTCCTCTCTCCCAGGCCATCCATACACACACACACACACACACACACACACACACACACACACACACCCACAGACCCACAGGCCCACACACTCACACACACACGCGCGTGCACACACACACACACACACGCACACACACGCACACAGGCACACACTCTCCAGAACACGTCCAGTCCAACTCATCCTCAATAAACTCACTCACACACGCGTACACAAATACACACTAACATACACAGGGTATAGCCTTACCCTTCATAAATAAACACATACACACACACCCACAGATGTGTGTGTACATGTGCATAGTGTAGTCCACACACACACACACACACACACACACACACACACACACACACACACACACACACACACACACACACACACACACACACACACACACACACACACACCACCTTTTTTATCTTCTACAACAATCCCACCACAAATCCGCCTTCTTGCTGTTGATTAATATTGCAGGTGTCAACAACTGCATAATTCTTTTGCTGGATCCCCTGGGTTTTTACTGTATTCCTGCAGTGCATATTTAATATCTTGTCCAGTGGCCATCTTGTCTAGTCTCGACTGTCTCCTTTCTTTAGTGTGCAACCATCATACCCTCAAAGCTTTCATCTCTGTTGTCTCTTTGAACTGAGTTTTCTTTGTTGTAGCAAACAAACACAACATGCACATGTGCTATATGTACATAAATCCATACATATAACACCACAAACACACACAAGCTTACTCAAATATTCAATCTTGCACGTGGACACAGAATTAATGTTACGAGTGAAAAGAGTGGTGTCCATGAGAGGTTTGCTGTGGAAGGTGCCTGTGCTGCCTTGTATGGGCTAGTTTGGAGTTTGATTGTGGCTGGGTTGGATATTTTGTGTAGTAGGAGAAAGCACCTTCTCTTTCTCTCTCTCTCTCTCTCTCTCTCTCTCTCTCTCTCTCTCTCTCTCTCTCTCTCTCTCTCTCTCTCTCTCTCTCTGTCTCTCTCTCTGTCTGTCTCTCACACTCACTCACTCATTCACTCAGTCACTTACTCACTCACACCCACACATACACACACACACCCACACACACACACCCTCTTCCCTCTCCCTCTCCCACTCTTGCTTCCTCCGCGGCGGATGACTGTTAGGGCCGGCGAGAGTGGCGAATGATTGCTAATAAAACATTTGATTGAGAGGAGTACAGAGTGGGGGCCATAAACAGACTGGATTCTGCCCTTTAATTTTGCTATCCCCGGAGAATTGCTTTTGCCATGCCGCAGTGCCGGCCCCCACACACAAGCAGTTAGTTGTCTGCCCTAGGACTGGAATTTAATTTAGTGTGCGTTCGTGTGTATGCGTTTGTGAGAGAGAGAGAGATTGTGTGCGTCTGTGTGTGTGTTTGTGTGTGTGCGCGTGCGTGTGTGTGAGTGTGTGTTCGTGTGTGTGTGTGTGTGTGTGTGTGTGTGTGTGTGTGTTTGTGTGTGTGCGCGTGCGTGTGTGTGAGTGTGTGTTCGTGTGTGTGTGTGCCCGTACGTGTGCACGTGTCCAGGAGCGTGTGTATTTCTCCACCAGCTGGGTTGTGTATTTTGTATGTTTTTTGTAATTCCGGGAAAGACGACTTTGGTCCTTTTTTTCTCTCGTTTGTTTCGCCCGAGCTCCTGATAAGACAAAAAAAAAAGAAATCGAAAAAAAAAACAATCATTTCATAGTGCTGGCAAAACGCTGCTGCTGCTGCACGCATGGAGGAGCGTCCACGGCCACTGCAGCGCCTGTCACTGCCTGCTCCAGCACGCAATTTCCATGCATTTCTGATTCTACCACGCTGATACAACCACCCTACCCTGTGTGTGTGTGTGTGTGTGTGTGTGTGTGTGTGTGTGTGTGTGTGTGTGTGTGTGTGTGTGTGTGTGTGTGTGTGTGTGTGTGTGTGTGTGTGTGTGTGTGTGGAAGCGAAAGACACAGAGGAGAGCGAGAGAGACAGAGAAACAGAGTGTGTCACACTGAGAGAGTGTGCTGGTGCATGTGTGACAGTTCTGGTGTGTTTGCACACGTGATGCATATTGATGCGTGCCCAGCCCCGACCGGCATGTTTTTGTTTGATGGGGTGGCTCTGTGCTGTGCTGCTTTGTGCTGTGCGTTGCTTTGCGTGTGTGGATGGTGCATTTGCGTAGCGTTTTGTCAAACGGCATCAGGTGGGAAGCACAGCATACAGCATTTAGCCCAATGCGCTCTCAGGTGCATGAACTGCACATCCTGTAAGGTAGTGGTGCCATATTTAGCGTGCGTGCGTGCGTGCGTGCGTGCGTGCGTGCGTGTGTGTGTGTGTGTGTGTGTGTGTGTGTGTGTGTGTGTGTGTGTGTGTGTGTGTGTGTGACAAATAAGTAGCTGATTGTAGGATCTTTAAAAAAATCGTTTTTGTTCTCTCTCTCGTTGTTTTTTTTAACTGCATATGTGTATATTTGTGATTGGCAATATACTGTATATGTGTACATGTTTTTTTTCTATATGGAGAGATATGGTACTTTGTAGATATACTGTATATGTATGATGTATGGTGTGTGGGGTTCGATTCTGTGTGTGCGCTTGTATGTGTGCAAGAGAGAGAGATGCAAATGGGAGGGAATTTCAGCTGCATGTGGTACATGGCACAGTGCAGTGACTTAACTGTTTTTCATACATCCTTGTCTGCTGTGGTTGTGTGCTTGTGGTCGGTAATGTATGCATTCATATTTTTCAATTCACTTTTTTTGTGTTGTTGTAGGTTGTGGTGTGTGTGTGTGTGTGTGTGTGTGTGTGTGTGTGTGTGTGTGTGTGTGTGTGTGTGTGTGTGTGTGTGTGTGTGTGTGTGTGTGTGTGTGTGTGTGTGTGTGTGTGTGTTTCTGTGTGTTTGTTTCTGTGTGTGTTGCTGTGTGTGTGTGTGTGTGTGTGTGCCTTTGCTGTGTAATAAGTATTTGTGTGTGTACGTGTGCATGTGTGTGTCTTTGCACTGAGGTGTGTGTGTAATGAGTATTCATGTGTCTGTGTGTGTGTGCGTGTGTGCGTGCGTGTGTGTGTAATGAGTATTTGTGTGTGTGTGTGAGGCGCAGGGGTCTGTCTGAAAGGCTGAGGCAGGAGCATATATCAGATACACAGCTCTGCACTAATAAAAGGCCAGCGGTGCTGCCGCTCCTCTCCTCTCATTCTCCTCTCCTCTCTCCTCTCTCCTTCTGGGAACAGGGCACATTTTTACTGCCTCTCTGACAGCAAGATAAAGTGCTCGTCCAATTAGAAAAATATTTGGCCACATACCTTCCAACATAGCTTCTTGCCTTCTTATTTTTCCAACTAAGATTTTTTTTTTGACGTTATTATTATCAGGGATCTTGGCTATTTTCATTGTTTGTTTTCTTTTAATTGTGTCTGTGTGGGTCTTTATATATAATTCTTCTTTTTTTCTGGGACTGCATGCATCTAGAGGCGTTGATCCATGCCACACCAAATATAGTAATATAATGACTTGTGTCTACTAGAGTTTGCATGTCCTGGGTATTGCCCCTTCTCTCTCTCTCTCTCTCTCTCTCTCTCTCTCTCTCTCTCTCTCTCTCTCTCTCTCTCTCTCTCTCTCTCTCTCTCTCTCTCTCTCTCTCTCTCTCTCTCTCTCTCTCTCTCTCTCTCCATCTTCACTCCTTCCCTATTCCTCTTCTTCCTTGCTCCTCTCTGTCTTTCTCTGTCAGTGTTCTTCTCAATTGTGGACTGTGGACCAGTGATGCATTCTGCGCTGCATGATTCTTAACCCCTCCACACTCATCCCACTATTCTGCTTAAGAATAGATTACTGTGTGTGCGTGCCTATGTGTGTCTGTGTTGTAGTCTGCGTGTGCTTTTGTGTACACTGTCATTGTGCAAGTGAGTGTTTTGTGTGTGTATGTTTCTCCTTTCTTGCCTTTTTTTCCTGAGTGCATTAAAATTAAATTCTCTCTTGTTGTTGTGAAAAGAGGCACACGTAAAAAATAATTGGATGTTGGAGAGAACAAAGGACCGGCTCCCCCTCTCCCTCCCTCTCTCCTTCTCTTCCTCCTCCCTCTCCCTCTTTCCCCCGGACCCTCTCTCTCCCCCCTTTTCTCGCCTTCTGTGTCTCTCTACCTCACTCTCCTTTCTCCAGCCATCTCTCTCTTTCGCGCTTTCTCTCTGCCTCCCTCTTTCTCTTTCTCTCTATTTCTCGCATTTTATCTCTCTCTCTCCACTTCTTTCTCCAGACTATCTTCATCTCTCTCTCTCTTCCTCTCAATCTCTCTGCCTCTCAGTCTTTCTCTGCCCGTGTCTCTTCCTCTGTTTCACCGGCAGGGCCGCGGCTAACCGTTATAGCCGTGCCGGCCCGGCATTGTTCTGCTGTCTGCAGCTTTCTCCCCCCACAGCCAGACACTCAGTACTGGAGAAGTCACTTTTAATGTCTGATAATCAAGGTGAATTTTCAAAAAGCTGCCATTTCCAAATGATGGTGTATATATTATGTGGAGATGTTGGAAAGGGGAGGGGGGAGGTGGTAGAGAGTGGGATGGGGATGGGGGACAGGAGGGTAGAGGAGGGGCTAGGGGAGGAAGGGGTTGGTGCTGCAGCAGAGGAGATGGCTAGACAGCCATGCACAGAGAAAGAGAGACACCCAGAGGCTAGTGTGTGAATTGCAAGCCGTAAGCAAGAAAGACTTTTTGGATTGAAGAAGGGGGATGCATGCTAGGAGATGGTTGTCACTTGGTGGATGGTGGCTTTTCCCTCTCCTCTCCACCATCCTCCTTTCTTGTCGATTTACATTTATTTTCTATCTTGTTTATCATCCTTTTTTGTGTGCTAGTGTGTCTATGTACACATATATGGGCGCAAATACATACATATCTGTGTGTGCATGTATAGCACAAGGATGCATGCTGTGCCCTGTGACTGTACCTCAGTTGTGGAACAGTAGCATGCAGAGCTTGTGTTTTTTTTTTTCTTTAACCAAAACCGCTGGAACACAACGGCACACCAGGAATCTCCCCAGGACGCCCAGCTACCCAGCCAGTAAGGTCCTGCATGTTCTTCCTGTCTCTCGGCACGCCTCACAGGAACATCAACAGCATCAGAGAGCGAGTTGGAAAGATCCACCATCCATGACATGCATAGTTTTCAAACCAGTTTCCTTAAGGCTGGAATATGTTTTAGTTCATGTATGTGGTGAATAGAGGATCATCAATTCCCATAGGGTTTATTGTTGTGTCTTGTAACCCCAAACTCCAAAGCACAAGAAAGCTGTGCTCACAAAGAACCACAGTGCATGATATTCAAGACGGCAACAAAACTGATGCCGCTGATGCCAACAAAACTGATGCCGAAACACGGCACAGATCGCTTTGTTACACACACCGCATAAACCACTGCGTTTTACACACTGTTCTCTCAGTGACAAGCCCCTTCCAACCCAACCCCAGCCAAACCCACACACAACCTAACAAACAAGTGCAAAAACCAGCGGCAGCCAGAGCCTGAGCACTGATTATTCAGGTATTATTCCCCCCTGTCCCCTCATGCCCGAGCCGCCTGTCCCCACAACTGCACCCCCACCCCACTTCATCCTCCTCTCCGGTCCCCCCCTTTTCTCCACACGCGCTCATTTTTCACCGCGCGCCTTTTCCAGCCCGATGCCTCGGCACCTCGCCTGTGCCTCGCCGTACATTAAAGAGCTGAATATATGCAGCATGGCCACTCTAATAAGTGTACATTTATTTTCTACTCCGGTGATTTACTGGTGCTCTCCCCCCACCCCAACAGTCTTGGGTAGCTAGGTAGAGTAACCAGAAGAAGAAAAATAAGGGGGGAATACAGAAGGGGGGAAAACGACTGGCGGAAGATGGAGACTGGTTGGATTGTGAACGACCATAGCTGTCGTATTTGTGTATATTCACACATGCATATTCCTTGCGGGCTCTTTAGCACTTGACACGCAGTGGCGGAAGTATTTGATGCATAGGGTTTCGTGCTGCGTTGGCTGACATTGTATGGAGAGCCCAAAGAATCCAATAGGGGCTTTATTCTAATGTATTATTCGTGAGAGATGGCTGGATGGCTGGCTGGCAAGCGTACAGATGGGCGATGTGTCAGCTGTTGTTCCTGCATCTCTACTTTTTCCGCCGTCCTCACTCACTTTGGCCCACGCCTGGCTAATGGCCTATCAAGCACCGTCTCGGCATCAGGCAACCATCTCTCTTGACCTCTGCGGAGTGACCCTGTGGACTGTGCCACGCGCCCTCCGAAGAATCAGATACAGTCGCACTTACTTACTTACTCATTCACTCACTCACTCACTCACTCACTCTGTCACTCTCTTTCTCATGCACTCGTTCACTCATTGAGTGCTCTGGAAAAAAACAAAACAAAACAGCTTGGCGGGAGGCTGGAGATTGACGCAAAGGGCTATTTCTCTCCATCTCTCTACGTACCTCTCTCTCTGTATCTCTCTCTGTATATATTTTGTCTGTCTATCTGTCTGTCTCTCCATCTCTCTCTCTCTCTCTCTCTCTCTCTCTCTCTCTCTCTCTCTCTCTCTCTCTCTCTCTCTCTCTCTCTCTCTCTCTCTCAGGAAGCCGGACTCCCACGAACGAAATCGGGAGTAGAGGAAGTGGCCCAACTGTAAATGTATTCTCCCGCTCTCTTTCGAAGCCCTGGCCCGTGAGCCGCCGAACACCCCCACACTCCCTCAACCCCTCCTCCTATTGCCCTCCACCCCACTTTAGCATTCATCCAAAAAAAGAAATGATAAAAATGAGAAAAGAGTTTTTCTTCTTCTTTTTTTCTGAAGCAAATGTGCTGCATGAAAGCCTTTGGTCCGG
>NC_085878.1:11435739-11438239 GCF_034702125.1 Engraulis encrasicolus
TGTGTGTGTGTGTGTGTGTGTGTGTGTGTGTGTGTGTGTGTGTGTGTGTGTGTGTGTGTGTGTGTGTGTGTGTGTGTGTGTTTATCCACATGTACAGGTAGACACGTATGTATGTGTGTGTCATCTTCAGGCGTACAACATGCACACACTTCCACCTTCCTGCTAACACACATACGTACACGTACACACACACACACACACACACACACACACACACACACACACACACACACACACACACACACACACACACACACACACACACACACACACACACACAAACACACACACACACACACACACGTACGTGCACACACACACACCTGACCTTTGGACAGAAATAGCAAATAAATTCAACTGGATGGGCCGGCGATTGCTGGCAGCTATTGAGGTTAAGTATCCTCTGGTCGGCTCTGGGAGGCTCTACGCGACACTGTGCAGAGGGAGTGGGGGGTGTTTGGTATTGGTGGGGGGTTTGGTGGCGGCATTGAAGGGGGTGGGGGGTTATGTCACATGACTGAGTACACATGCAGTCTGATTCTCTGGCTCCGTCACCATGGCAACCCTTCATTTCTCTCTTTCTTTTTTTTTCTTCCTCTTTTTTTTCTTCTTTCCCCACTCCCCTAGTCCTGTTCCCATTTCACCTGTCACTCCAGTAATTGCCTCTGAATTCTCTGGCATATTGGGGGGAGAGGGAGAGAGAAAAAATGAGGATAATAATAAGACAATATTTATGAGCTGAGCACCGATAGACGCAGAGTTTAAAAAAGAGAAACATTTCATTAGAGGGGAAAATTAATGCCAGGTAAAGGTCTATTATAGGGAGGCTTCCACGTTTTTTTTTATTTGGCGTTCAGTAGCTAGTTTCATTCCATGCTCTCCTGCCCTTTTACCCCTACCCCCAAATTTGCAATCGCAATTGTGTTCATTGAAACATTCCACGTCGAGACACTCCATTTCACATTTCCTAATGTTTTTATGATGGAAAACTGTATTTTTCCATATTTATTTATTTCTCTATCGTGCGTGTATGTCTGAGCCTCAAAAATATATGTCCCTGTTTAGATATCGCAGCCATTGCCCTATGTATTCTCTGTGGCATTCATTTGCTAAACATCCCATAGTCATAATTTTAGTGATTTGTGTGTGTGGCAGTGGCACATTAATTATTGCAAATAGCTCCTTGTAAACAGGCAGGCATAATGACAGTGTAATAGGCTGTGTCCTAATGGACAAGAATGCTATTAGTAGAGGCCATAGTTTTGTCGGAGGGATTGCTCTCTCTTTGGCCTGTGTGTGTGTGTTGCATCAGTCCCTTCAGACATCTGCTCACGCTGGGCCTTGTTTGCGAATCCCAGACCTCATTTCGGCCCACGTTTCCTTCCAGTTCTGTTCCTGAATTCTTTAACCTTCTAAACATTGGGAGTTTATAGTAATAACAAATGTTCTGCCCGACTTGAGTCTTTTTTTTTTTTTCAAAGAAAAGCACAAGAGCATAAATGGAAGAAATGATTTCCCCGTGTCGGACCGGACTGTCAAAAAACACAAAATAAGAAAAGCTGAGTGGCCATGTTGGATTTATGTGTGTGCTTTTGGGGCCGGCACGGCGGTTGGCGGGGGCACGTCAGTGGAATTAATTGATTTGCCCATATTTGTCAGGAAAGAGTGAGCGGCTAACCCGCGCCTGCATTATTGAAGCTAATACCACAGCGGTTTGGCCCGCTCCCGCGCCCGTGAATCACTGTCTGCCACGGCCTGCTGATGTATGGACATATTATACCGCGCTCTGCATGGGGCTCCAGGCCCCAGCGCTCCATCCTTACCCACACCCCAAGCCCCCACAACCCAGTCTCAACACCAGTCTTCAGCCAAACCCCTCATCCTCATTCCCCAACTTGGCCTCTCTACCACCACGGCTGTCTCCCCCCCTCTGTGCTCCTCATACCCATGCCCCCTAGAGGCCACCTGTGTTTGCGCAGTGAAGACCACTCTGAGAATAGCCCCGGGGCGGTCCGGGCCGCTGAATACTGAAGCGCCCCTTTCTGCCTGCACTATGCATTAAGGAGCCCCTGCCCCGAGCCTGGGCCTTTGGAACATAAACACGCTCAATAGCCCCTATCTCCCCGCCTGCCTGGCCTGCTGCACTCTGCATTCGCCTGCTCTGCTGCCTGATAAACATACCTGTCATGCGGCCTGGATAACGGCCTGGTGCCAGAGACCAGTCTGTGGTCTGATGGTGAGCATTCAGGGAAGTGCTGGAGTGCTGGAATCAAACAAAATAGGCAAACAGTCAAACTTAACTTTATTTAGAAGTACAGTATACGTTTTGCTCAAATGTCCTGGAAAGAATATGATTAGGTGTTTTTTTAACTACTATGTTCTTGTCTTATTAGTACATTAAATTACAGGTATCATTTCATTTGCATGTAAAAAAGGCCTGCATTTTACTCTTAAATAATATTACATTAAAGTTTTTTTTTAACATGTACGCATAGATAAT
>NC_085878.1:11440739-11443239 GCF_034702125.1 Engraulis encrasicolus
GTAAGGTTTTTTGACTTGCCTATCTCCACAGTCTTTCACCCTCTCTATCTCTTAAGAGTTTCTATTTATATTGAAATGAGCATTTCATAACTGCTGTTTTGAAGTTTTGATGTCTTTGTCCTTTTTTTCTCTTTATAGTCTTAAATTGCAATCCCAACCATGGGACCATATTTCACTTTTTAGGCTTTCCCCTCCCTTGAGATAGCCACTGCAGAGACATGAAACAAGTCAACAGAAAATGATTAGTCATCCTCCAAGCAAGACTTTACCCTAATATGGTCCTTCTCTCCTCACTGGTGTACTGTTGTAGCAGTATCATAAAAAGTGAAACACTACAAATGTGCAATGTCTGCAGTTTGCAATCAGTGCGAAATCAGACACACACACACACAGACACACACACACACACACACACACACACACACACACACACACACACACACACACACACACACACACACACACACACACACACACACACACACACACACACACACACACACACACACACACACACACACACACACACACACACCTTTCAGAAAACCAGAAGGGGGATATGTTTCAGATTTTAAGCAATATCGATGGAATTACATTAAACTGTGATTAACATTATGTGTAAAAAGTAGCTATATCAAAACCAGAAGGGGGGACAATCAACCCCATCCCCCCCCCTACAAATCGCACCCTGCACACACTTGCATTTCCCGATGAAGACTTTTCCCAATTCAATTCATATTGAAAATTGATGTCCTAATTCTCTGAGTATTGTGTCTGTATGTGTGTGTGTGTGTGTGTGTGTCTGAGGTGTAGTTGGCCGGTCATGGTGGCAGTTCATCCTCCATCCCCACACCCCCATCCTCTACTCACAAGTCTTCACCAGAGCTCCTCTTTTGGGCATCCTAATTCTCCAAGTCCCCCTTTAATGTGTATCTATGCTTGTGTCTGTATCTATGTGTGAGCCTGACAAGGTGAAGTTGGCCGGTCACGGTGACAGTTCACCCTCCACCTCCACCTCCACCACCCCACGCCTTCACCCCCCAGCCCCAACTCACAGGTCTCCATCACAAGCCTCTCCGAATAGATCTGTATTTACAGCCCAGGTGTCGGAAACAGCTGGTCAATCCATTTAGCCTAAGGCCACTGATTTGTTCGTATTTACTACGGCACCCAAAGAAAAGCCGGCCTGTTTTTTCCTACTCCCTTTCCTATTGATCCGGCGCTTAGAAAATCTGCTCTGCTGTCTAAACACTATTGATTCCCCCCTCCTCTCCGCTCGGCAAGCTCCCGCACCAGTGTATAAAGGGACTGGCTGAATTGAAATTTCATTTCCGACAACTTGTTCCTGGTATTTTTAGGTGCCCTTTTTTCTCCTCCTTTTCTCTCGTCTGTCCGTCCGCTCCTCTCACAACCACCCCTTCGTCTTTTTTGATGGAAGGGTACACGGCCAAAGCCAGGGGCGCCGTTAGGTGCCAGTCGATTGCACGCCAGCTGAGGAGGAAGGCCAGAGCAGGTGTGGAAATCTCAGCAGCGCTGAATGCCCTTGCTTTCTTCCTTCCTTCCTCTCTCTCTCTCCCTCTCTCTCCAGCTTTCTTCTTTGCCACTGACCTCTTTCTGTTTCTCTCTGTCTCTGTCTCTGTCTCTCTCTCTCTCTCTCTCTCTCTCTCTCTCTCTCTCTCTCTCTCTCTCTCTCTCTCTCTCTCTCTCTCTCTCTCTCTCTCTCTCTCTCTCTCTCTCTCTCTCTCTCTCACTTTCTTCTTTGCCCCAGACATCTATGCCAGCATGAGGGCACACTTAGATCTTCAGTGGACAGTGCACACCACATCGCACCCCCTGTGTTGCAGTTTTCAGGCTGACCTGGAAAGCTCGGCACACATAAGCAGTTGTTGATCGTTTGGATGAACATACTCCTGTGCATTTCCTTGCAGCAATTGTACAGGGAATTTGTATGCACTCGGAAGTAGTTTTTTGCACTTAATGCTCTCTGTATGCTGTTATTGCAGGTTTTTCTTAAATTCATGAAGGCGCCTTGATATTGTATGCAAGTTGTTTGGGTTGAAACATTGTCCTTTTTTAAACCCATTTAAACTTATACTCGTGCATATGGATGCAAGTATACACATTACAGTATGCACACCTATATCCATACCTGTGGACACACACACTCCCACATGGACAGTCACAAGTCGCACGCACGCACGCACGCACACACGCACGCACTCACGCACGCACGCACATGCACACGCATACGCAAATCCATGCACACACAACAAATCCAGCCAGTGTAAGTATTTACTAGAGTGACTGTTTCCTGTCTCTATGTAACGTCTGTGTCTGCGTATGCCGCTCTCCTCTGTCTGTCTCTCACAGCTGCGGGACAAGATGTCAGAGCTGCGGACGGTCCAGACAGCATGGGAGGAGCAGCGTGATCGCCAGAGCCAATGGGAGAGCCAGAGGGCCGACCTGCAGGCCAGACTCCATCGGACCCAAGAGGAGCTAC
>NC_085878.1:11448239-11450739 GCF_034702125.1 Engraulis encrasicolus
ATGCACATATAGAGAAACCCCAAAGTCCCACTGTAGTTCTATTGAAACCTTAGTAATGTACACGTGTGTATCATATCGGTTGTGTTTGTGTTGGTATTGTTGCCACTGAACCAAACATTTCCATTTAACTTGCCTTCAAATTGAGCTCGTGTGCGTGTGTGGTCTAGTGACTGGACCACAGCTGGACAGGTGTTACTGCCCTGTTGCGCACTACTGGATGTGCAATATGTACAAAGCTCACTATTGATCTTATGTTTAGCAATTTGTTGCTGAATGTTGAGACTAATATCTAAATATTTCATGAGAGTGATATTTAATTGCATACTGATTAACCCATTAATGCCAAAGCGCCTGCAAAAAAAGGCTGCTGAATGCCTGAGCCCTCTTTCAAAAAAGTTGCCCTCAGCCTGTAAAAAATGAAATATCTCAGCCTCTGAAGCACATACACTCACCGGCCACTACATTAGGAACACCTGTTACAACTGCTCATTGAGGCAAATTTCTGATCAGTCAATCACATGGTGGCAACTCAATGCATTTTTTCATGTAGACATGGTTGAGATGATCTGATGCAGTTCAAACCGAGCATCATAATGGGGGAGAAAGGTTAATAAAATGACTTTGAACATGGCATGGCTGTCCAGCTGAAAGGGCTTGATTTGAGTATTTCAGAAAATACTGATCTACTGGGATATTCACACACAACCATCTCTAACATGGGTCAACCTTGCCTTACATCAACGTTTCAGACTGCGTATATAATGGCATGAAGATATTTTCTTAACATAATTTGGGCCAATTAGTCCCAATTTATCTTTGTTGGAATGCCACAGCCTACCCGAGTATTGTTGTAGGCAGTTCAGGCAGTTCTGAAGGCAAAAGGGGGTCCAACCCAGCACTAGAGAGGTGTTCCTAATGAAGTGGCCGGTGAGTGTAAAAACATGCAATGAACTGCATTTGAACGCTAAGAACCTCATCTTGCATTAGAATGTGTTCATTCAGCTCTAACATGCCAAGATTTCTAAAGAAATTGTCTCAAGTCTCATGAGCCTGAATGTTGCGTCATGCAGCTCCAGGGCGTCAGGGCCAATGTTGCGCAACGCAACATCCAGCATCAATGGGTTAATTCAGTTATTAATTAGAACATAATTTATAACTGAATGAATCCCAAAATGCCATAACCCCTACATTTGTGTGTTAACCTACAGGACTGGACCACGGGAGAGATGAGAAGGTTGAGAGAGGAGCAACAGCACCTGGAGGAGAAGGTCTCTGTTGGCTCCATTTCTATCTCTGCCTCACATACTACTGTGCCATGACAGTCTCTGTGCATTTGTTGTCTTTAGAAAATATTACCAAGTCTACATGTACTGTATACGTCCACCAGAAGTTCCACCTTGTCAGTTTGTCATCAGAAATCACTGCTGTTTGTTTGGAGTAGTCGGTATGAAGGTGGGGAGCATACTACCGAGAAGAGGGGAGAGGATGAGCTGACAATGCAGGGCTGCCTGTGCACCCTCTAATGAGCACTGACCTGGGCCACGGTCAGGTTGGACATGGAAAGGGAGAGATAGAGAGACCAGGAGGGAGGAGAGGAGAGGGGGGTGATTGGTAGACAGAAAGAACTAGACAGGCTAGGGAAAGCGAAGCATGGGGAAAGAAAGAGTGGTGGAGAGAGAAACAGGTAGGAGGGACGAAAGCAACACAGTGAGAGTTAAGGATGTAGAGATGGAGGGGAAGGGGGGTAGTACAGACTCCCAACAGAGAGGTGTGGATAACCCCTTAATCATAGTAGTGATGTATCATGGAGAAGGAAGCGAATACACAAGAAATATAGACAAGACAATGTGTGAATGAACAGTAAGTGTGTAATAGTATATGCATCTGTCTCTGTATGTAAACACACACTTCTTAGTCTGGAGGTGATCTTGAGCAGGTCCGTGTGAACCGCTAGTGTTCGGCGTGAGGTGAAGAGAGGCCAGTCTGAGGCCCTGGGGTCCCGAAACGCGGGAGTACGTAAGAGTAAGACTTAGAGAAGAGGGGTTTGCGGAGACGCGGAGTGTTTTCGCAGCGCTGCCTCGCTGTGCTTTGGGGCCACAATAAAGCAGGGCCTTCAAAGGCACAGCCAACCGCCACTTACCGCTGAGTGCTTCTCCGGCGGTTGGACAAGATTACTCTCCAAACAAAGTGCAGACAGCTTGATTAATAGCGGGGGTCTGCAGAGGTGTGCGGCGCAGTATATTTTCACACTTACTTACACTCGTTCATTTTACTCCGGCCGACTTTTATGTGCCGTTGCTGTCACCGGAGGAGTTTGGCAGTTCATAAAGAACTCTCTCTCTCTCCTTCTCTTTCTCTTTCTCTTCCTCTTCCTCTTTAGCCTTTTTTGTTCTTCCTTACTCTTTTCTGTTTTTGTTTCTTAATCTTTCAATCTTTTCTTGGTCTCCGTCTGTCTTTCTCCTCCCTCTCTCTCTCTCTCTCTCTCTCTCTCTCTCTCTCT
>NC_085878.1:11455739-11468239 GCF_034702125.1 Engraulis encrasicolus
GCCCTGCGACAGCAGCTACACCACTCCCAGCATGCATTGCAGAGCGTGGACACAGAGCTGAAGTCCTGCAGAGAGGAGCTTAAGGCACAGGTAGGCAGCAACATAGTACATAATGTATCCTGATGACCATCACTTGAAGTTGGCCTCTTTGTGCAGATTGGCCCACCGGCCGACCCGCTCAGTCTTCATCTGCTACATCATAACAACAGTGCTACAGCATTACTGACAGGTCATTACAATTTTGGTTACAGTAAGGTTAACATCGGCTCTGCACAAAGGGATTAATGCAAACCTTAAATGATAATGTTCAGTTCCATTAACAATCATCAGAAGCATGTGCTTATACAATGAAAACTCTATTTTCTAATGAATTTAAATCTAAGTGTTTTTTTTATTTGGCTTTGATTCAACTTACACACTCTGACATGAAAGCAATGTTGTCATCCAAACAGTTGAATAGGTTACGTTGATTACACTAAGAGGGGCATACTATGCAGAGCGTTTTTTGCCTAAATAATTAGTATAGCCTAAGGGTTTGTAAAATAAAAGTGTTTTATTTATTTTTTTAAATAGTAAAAAAATATCTGTATACATTTTTGGCATGTACCTAAGGTTCCCTCAGATCACATACCATTAATTTGCACCAAAAATACCCCCAGCCGTAGAGTACATACTTCCTCTCCTCAGGCATGATAAACCAACCCACTAAAGCACCCGGCGTCTCTTTTGGAACATACATTAACCATATAAAATAACAAAAAATGCATTAAATCTGTACATTTGTATGCCCATTTTTGGGTCTCCTCCATGTTTCCCATCCTTCTTTGATATCCTGAAGCTTTATTCCATGCTGGATATGTATTGATCGGAGTTGTATATACAGTATGTATACGTGGGGGTGGTGCTCCTGCTTGGCCCATGGCATACTGAGAGCTTCTCCCTGCTGGGAGAACATGGAGATGAGTGCTCACATGCAACACATTTCTATGTGTGTGTGTGTGTGTGTGTGTGTGTGTGTGTGTGTGTGTGTTTGCTTGTGTGCGTGCTTGCTTGTGTGCGTGCGTGCGTGCCTATGTGCGTGTGCTCTTGTTTGTGTGCGTGCGTGCATGTGTGCAAGTGCACCCGTGTGTGTGTGTGTATGTGCGTGCGTGTGTTTGTGTGTGTGCGCGTGTGCATGTGTGTGTGTGTGTCTGTGTGTGTGTTCTTGCCTGCGTGCGTGTATGTGTGCGTGCACACGTGTGTGTGTGTGTGTGTGTGTGTGTGTGTGTGTGTGTGTGTGTGTGTGTGTGTTCTTGCATGCGTGCGTGCCGTGTATGTGTGCATGCGTGCTCGTGTGTGTGTGTGTGTGTTCCTCCTCCGCTCCACAGGAGACCCAGCGTGAGGCTGAGGAGAGCAGGTATACCTCGCTCAAGGCCGACATGGTCCAGCTGCAGCAGCAGTACTCCTCTTGCTATTCACAGGTAAGAGCATCCTCAACACACTCAAACTAATGTGCCATGCAAAGCTGTCATCAGTCTATTACACTCTCAGCTTTAATATGTTTTCCGTCATGTCCACTCTGCAGATTTGAGCTGTACTGTGCTTCTACATCATTCTTAATTCTGTGTCTGTGTCTGTGTGTGTCTCTGTGTGTGTGTGTGTGTGTGTGTGTGTGTGTGTGAGAGTGTGTGAGTGTGTGAGTGTGTGTGTGTGTGTGTGTGTGTGTATGTGTGTGTGTGTGTGTGTGTGTGTGTTAATATTGTGTGTGTGTGTGTGTGTGTGTGTGTGTGTGTGTGTGTGTGTGTGTGTGTGTGTGTGTGTGTGTGTGTGTGTGTGTGTGCGCGTCTGCGTGCGTGCGTGCGTGCGTGCGTGCATAGCTGGTGCAGGAGGAGCGGCATGTGTCTCGTCTGAAGTGTGAGCTGGCGGCGGTGGGGGAGCAGCAGGTCAGGCTGTCGGCCCAGGAGTCGGAGCTGAGCATCCAGAACGAGCGGCTGCACACCCAGCTCAGCCTGCTCACCCACAGGCACAGCAGCGCCCAGCAGGAGGTACAGCACCACACACACACACACACATAACCACTCTCCCTGTCTCTAGCACACATACACACATACACAGACTCTCTATCTATCTCTTTCCTTCTCCCGCTTTCTCTCTCTCTCTCTCTCTCTCTCTCTCTCTCTCTCTCTCTCTCTCTCTCTCTCTCTCTCTCTCTCTATCTCTCTCTCTCTCTCTCTCTCTCTCTCTCTCTATCTCTCTCTCTCTCTCTCTCTCTCTCTCTCTCTCTCTCTCTCTCTCTCTCTCTCTCCCTCTGTCTTTGTATTGTCTCTCTCTCTACCCCCCTCTTTCTCTGTATGTCTTCCACCGCCGCCCTTCTCTCTCTCACTCTCTCACTCACTCTTTTGCTCGCTCTTCTTCTCTCTCTTCTCTCTTCCGTTCTACTTTGTCCTTTTCAAACTATCTCTTCTCTCCCTTATTGTCTTCCTACAGCACCCCATCTATCTATCTCTTTCTCTTTCTCTCTCTCTCTCTCTCTCTCTCTCTCTCTCTCTCTCTCTCTCTCTCTCTCTCTCTCTCTCTCTCTCTCTCTCTCTCTCTCTCTCTCTCTCTCTCTCTCTCTCTCTCATTCTCCTCTCCCCCCACCCACAGCCGAAGAGCACAGCACAGCACTCAGGGGCTACTGTGGAAGATGAAAGGCCTGACCTGACCTCTCTCACCTCTGCCTGCCTACAATATATTCTACAGATCGGGGAGCAGGGCGTACTTAACTTACACTTAGCTCCAGCAGTCCATCACGCTGGCATGGCCCATATCCACACCTGCTGCAGCCAGCAGAGAGCGAGAGAGAGGGGGGTAGAGTAGAGTAGAGTAGAGCGAAAGGAAAGCCTAGGCAGACTGAGAGAAACAGAATGAAACAGAGAGAGAAGGAGTGATAGAGACAGAGAGAGAGATGGAGAAAGAAACTCAGAGATTAAGGTTCAGGGAAAAAAAAACAATGGAGCGATGTGGTAGGGTTGGGAGCGAGTGAGTGTGGAGGATGGATGGTGCTCACTGTGGTGGTATTGTGTTTATTTACTGACTCTGCTGTGTGTGTGCGCGTGTGTGTGTATGCGTGCGTGCGTGCTGCAGGTAGCAGGCAGGGATGAGGCCCTGCTGAGGGTGACTGCTGAGCGGACTACAGCACAAGAACGCCTCAAGAACACGCAGGAGGAGGTGAGATCCACACCATCCTACACACACAATCACACACACACACACACACACACACACACACACACACACACACACACACACACACACACACACACACACACACACACACACACACACACACAAAGAAACGTACACACCCACACCCACCCACACACACACACACACACACACACACACACACACACACACACACACACACACACACACACACACACACACACACACACACACACACAAAGAAACATACACGCACACACACAAAGAAACATATACACACACATACAGGGCTCTGCAAGGTAAGACGCTAGCTTGGGGGGTCATTGTACCTGTACATTGTACCACTGTCATAACAAGAGCCTCAAAAAAGCAGAAAGGAAAATGCATAAAAATTGACTTGCTAGCTTCCATGAAGCTAAAGTTCAGCCGTCATTTTTAAACTCCGCTCACTACTCTAATGTATGTTTAGGACTTACTTTTATGCCTTAACAACAGCCTTCCTTTGCTAATTTTCCTGAAGGTCGTTTCATAATACAGAACATAATGTGTTTATTTTCAAGGTTGTCCTCATTATATCCATACGTTTAAAAAGGTCTTTGTTGACCATGACCATAATAATCAGCGGTAATGCGTTACATGACGTTGAATAGCAAGTGAAAAGGGTGAGCCCCGACTCAATGAAAATGTCTGACTCCCAGTAAAACGACAGGGTTTGTATCGCGACAAACGGCGGACTGTATCAAAAGACCTTTTTAATGAGCTGCAGCATTGAGGCAGCAGCAGCAGCAAGCAACCTTGAGGGCAGAAAAACCTTCAAACGATGACGACGTCTCACACAGACGTTGATGGAAGCAGTCTTGGGAGTAAGACGGCTGAAGTGAGGGGGGCGGCGGGGCGGGGATGGTGGTGTTTCAGAATGGCAGGCAGCTTTACCCTAATGGGGCCCACTAAGCAGTGCATGATGCATCCCACATCATGCTCTCCCTGGACATTCAGCAACCCACCTGGGTCCCGCTTTAAAGGGAAGGGTCAAGGCTGGTAGGCCTCCATGCTTATAGATGTGCATGTCTGTATGCATTGTTACGACCTGGCTCGTGACATAAGCCGCAACATAAAAATGGAGACACACAAAGATTTACAGGTCAAATAGAAATCTTTTATTTACAATTGAAATAGGTCTAGGGTATGATTTAAGTGTGGTGCAGCATGGTATGGGCTGAGTGAATGGGTGCAGTGCATGTCAGTGAGTGGAGAATGGAGGCACATAGAACAAAGGGGGAGACAGACAGAACAGAAAGTAAGCGAGATCAGAGAGAGAATGGCCGTGTGTCCGCACACACGGCCTAGGAGTGCCTACCGGAGTGGAGCAGAGCTCCACCTTTTAAGCAAGGCACCGCCCAGGTGCACCCAATGATTGCAATTAACCCACCTGGCACCAGCCTTGCCCGTGCACTGGCTAGCTAGCACCAGGAGGGGGCCTACAGGGTCGTCACACCTCCACCCATAAAAAGAGATTTGTTTACAAATCTCAAGAGAAATCAAACCAAAGTAGGAACACACTAAACTTCCTCCATCCTGGCGCCTAGGAGGAGAAGAGGTCTACAAAAACAGAGTTAAACAAAATAATCAAAAATGACACGTCTGAACAGCGCATCTGCTGATGATCTTCAACCCGGGTTTACAGCTGATGGTACTGCGGTCAGTCAATTAACATTAATCATAAATAAAGTTAAATGGGTTAAACCAATAATGCTCAAACAAAATCCGAAATAAAGACCCGAAATGCACTTCTACAAGGACAAAAATCATTAGGGCCTCCGACATTTCCGCTGCATTCACCACAGCGACACATTCTTCATTTTCTGGTTTTGGTCTTAGACCAATCGAAATATCTCCGAACACCAGAACCCAAAGCAACAGTAGAAATCTCACAATCCTATGAGGAACCATGTCAACACCTAGGGGTTTGCTTAGTTCAACAGGCGTACCTGAGCATTCCCCACCTTCAAAATCACTAGTGCAGAGCTCCCCTGTTGTTGGCATTGAGAGATCGCAACTTGTAAGCTCTGGTGTGACTTCCAAAGCAACATCTTTACTAGGATCTCCATTCCCAGAAAAAACATGACTGATAGCCTTTTCAAGCAAAAGGTCAAGATCAGTTTGACAAACCTGGTCACATGTCAGTGCAACTTCAGCTTCAAGCATCACAGCAGTTTGGGACATCAGGTCAGCATTACTCCACACCTTACTTCCAGCCAAGTCATTACCAAGGATGAATGATACACCAGGCACAGGGAGAGATGGTAGCACCCCAACTGTAACCGGTCCAGACACTAGTTGAGAATCTAGGTAGATGTTATGTAAAGGTACACTGATTGAACTCCTTCCAATACCTCTGACCAAAACATGAGATCCAGTGGTAGTAGCATTAGATAGTGGTAAAGTTCCAGCTAACAAGAAGGACTGTGCAGAACCAGTATCACGGAGTACATGAACTGGCACACTCTGCTTCACTTCCGGTAAAGACACAGAACCATCACTAACAAAAGGGCTGTACTCGTCACCTTCACCATTAGTAGCAAGAAGAGATATTACACTACTCATCATACCAGAATCTGGCTGTGAGCAATGGTTATCAGAGGATATCAAATCATATTTAGCCGTTTTCTTGCGAAGGATCAAACACTCAGACACCTTGTGTCCCAACTCTCTACAATAGAAACATCTCACTTGACTTCTGTGGCTAGGAGAGTTACTGGGTGAGCGTCTAGATTGACTAAACGAGTGAGACTGGTACTGACAATCATCTCCACCTGCTGGATATGGCCTACTCCTTGCAGGATTCCTCACAAGATTTGGATGAGCAACACGATGGCCATTTGCAACATGTTTGTGTGTAAGCACATATTTATCCACGAAAACAGCAGCCTTATCCAAGTTCATTACCTCCTTCTCACTCAGATGCACAGCAACAGACTCAGGAAGACAGTTAATAAAATCCTCCAAAAGAACTAGTTGTTTTAACTCCTCCCTGGACTCTGCCTTCTGAGCTCTGCACCACTGATCAAACAAAAACTCCTTGTCTCGAGCAAATTCTACAAAGGTTTTGTCATCTGGTTTCTTAAGGTTTCTGAACTTTTGGCGATACGCCTCAGGGACTAGCTCATACGCAAGTAGGACAGTTTTCTTGACTACATCGTATTGCTTAGCCTGATCGTCGCTCAATGCTGAATAAACTTGCTGTGCTTTGCCACAGAACACACTTTGCAACATTAAAGGCCACATTTCCTTTGGCCAAGCTAATGTGGTTGCCACCCTCTCAAAATGAGTGAAGTACCGATCAACGTCTTTTTCTGAAAAAGGTGGGACCAAACGAATATTTTTGCAGATGTCAAATTCAGGGGAAGATGAGGTCTGAGATGAAGCCTTTTTGGTTAATGCTTCAATCTCCAGCTTTTTCATGGCCAGGTCATGCTCTCTACGCTCACGCTCTTCTTCATATTGTAAACGCTGGAGTTCCAGCTGATGAGCATACTCTAACCGTTTAAGTTCAATCACCTGGTCCAATTTGCGAAGCTCTACCTCCTCATCAAGCATGTCAACACCTTTCCCAGCTTCCATAGTCTCCTGCTGCAATTTTCCAACTGTGGGCATTTTTAACAATTAACCTGCTCAACAGAATCCACCTGTAGTCGTTAGGTTAATTACCAAAACAAATGAGGCACACAATAGACACAGCAAAGTCTAGCCACAAAACTCGACTCAATATGCTTCAAATTCAGTAAACTAACAAAATCAATCCACTATGCCATTTGTCCTCAGTAACATAGCACACAAGGTAGTTTACTCAAAGCCAAATCACCTGTTCTCATTAACAGCCAATTACCATCACCTGCCTGCAGCAGAAATCACAGCAATCAACTTGTCTCCACAACAAAGTAAGCCGAATTTAACCAGCCTACACGTTCGCTTGTGCAGCCCAAATTACTGAAGCTACACAAAGAAAGAGTAACGGCACTCAATATAAAAAATTGGCAAAAAGCGACAAACAGCGAACGCCACACATTCTACCCTACACTGCACCACAAGAACAAAATTTAATCACACAGGTTAAGCCAAAAATACCTCCCTCACATCCAAGTGAACTTTCTTTGTTGGCTGTCACAGATTACCTGTGTCGTCTCTTGGTGTCCTCAACTTCACAGAAAACTAACTGGCCTAGCTAGTCTTCCAGGGCTTGCCGGCCTCGGGGCGACTGGTTAACGCATGAACTCGATGCAATACAAGATTGCACGAAGCGTGCCCCCGACAGAAGTACGAGACTCCCGACCAGGATTACCCCTAAAAACAAAAAAAAGCAAAACAACAAACAGTGCTTCGTTGGAAGGGTGTGACCCCAGCTGAAACACTCTTCCTAAATCACCAGAGACAACGCTACCACAACCAACAAAAGAAGCTCACCTGAATGTAGGTCAGTCTATGGTCTCGTTTCACCACCTGCACCAAATTTCGGACGAGGCCCCAATTTATGTTACGACCTGGCTCGTGACATAAGCCGCAACATAAAAATGGAGACACACAAAGATTTACAGGTCAAATAGAAATCTTTTATTTACAATTGAAATAGGTCTAGGGTATGATTTAAGTGT
This sequence comes from Engraulis encrasicolus, assembly GCF_034702125.1. Classification (NCBI taxonomy): domain Eukaryota; kingdom Metazoa; phylum Chordata; class Actinopteri; order Clupeiformes; family Engraulidae; genus Engraulis; species Engraulis encrasicolus. The sequence goes on from NC_085878.1 coordinate 11,463,575, forward strand.
GGTGCAGCATGGTATGGGCTGAGTGAATGGGTGCAGTGCATGTCAGTGAGTGGAGAATGGAGGCACATAGAACAAAGGGGGAGACAGACAGAACAGAAAGTAAGCGAGATCAGAGAGAGAATGGCCGTGTGTCCGCACACACGGCCTAGGAGTGCCTACCGGAGTGGAGCAGAGCTCCACCTTTTAAGCAAGGCACCGCCCAGGTGCACCCAATGATTGCAATTAACCCACCTGGCACCAGCCTTGCCCGTGCACTGGCTAGCTAGCACCAGGAGGGGGCCTACAGAGTCGTCACAGCATCGATGTGCGTGTGTACAACATGCTTCTTTCGGCCCTCGGTACACGCATAGGTTATAGGTGTGTGTTTGTGTGTGTGTATATGGGGCTGCGTGCATATGCCTTTGTATACATATGCATCTCTTGGTTCAATGCACAAGCAGTTAAAGAATAAAGTATGACTCTGTCGTCTCTATCTTTTTCTTCTTCTTTTTCTTTTCTTTTTACAACCGAGCTTCTGGTTGTCTCTGCGGAGTTGTGCACAGAAACTTTTTTTAGAATAAACCTGTCAGTGGAGAGAGGGAACACGCCAGCGCGTGTTTTATTTATCAGCTCCCAGACTGGTCAGTTATTTGTTTGCCTCAGTGTCCCAGTGTGTTATAAATGGGGATCGGCCTGTCACTTCAGTGCTCAGAGGATGTTTAGACTTCCTTGAAAGATTTTTTTTTCATTATTTATTTCTCTTTCCCCTCTTTTTTTCTCTTTCTCCTTGTCTCTTTCTCTCTTCCTCTCTCTTCTTCCTCCTCTCTCCTTCTCTCTCTCTCTCTCTCTCTCTCTCTCTCTCTCTCTCTCTCTCTCTCTCTCTCTCTCTCTCTCTCTCTCTCTCTCTGATTCTTTCTCTTTCTGTTCCCCCCTTCGCACCTCCACCTGTCTCCTTTTTTGGTAGTGTATTTTCTTCAGGAGGGGGGTGTGTGCTAGGTGAATAATGCATCTGAACCTGGCTTGGCTTGCCGTGCCGCCTTTTTTTATCATTAGCATGCAGCCCCGGTTATCTGCAGAATACTTACGAGTGCTGCTGAAATGTTTGTGATGTTATTTATTTATGTCGCCCTCTCAATTATTCATTTGTTTATTTATTCATGGCAGAACTAACTGCAATTGGAAAATGCTGAAGGGCATATGACCCCCACCATCAACCTCACACATCCCCCCCCCCACTCGTACACACACACGCACCCCTGCCACAAGCCCCAACAGCAGCCCCATCCCGCCTGATGCCCCCCCCACCCCCGTCACCATCCAACAACTCCCCGCTTCACCTCCCTCCACACAAAAGGGGCTGGGGTGGGGGACATCAGGCTTGTTTGTAATTGCTTCACGTGGCATTTCCTGAGACTCATGGGGAAATGTCATTTTAATCCGAGCAGACGGGTGCAGAGAGAAGATGGAGGGAAAGAGTGAGGAAGAGAGAGAGACTTAGGGAGGGTAGGAGAAAGGGAGAGGTGGAGTTTGTTTGGGAAGAATGAGTTTATCTCTTTGGGTTTCTTCCTCTCTTTTCTGTCTTTTCTCTATGGTTGTGTGTGCCTAAGTCTGTTTGAGAGGCAGAGAGAAAGAGAGGGATACAGAGAAGAAAACAGAGAGAGAGAGAGAGAGAGATCATGCTTTGCAACTTTTCCCTTTAAAGAAACACTATGCAACTTTTTCATAGTCATGAAATGGCTTGGTACTCAAGATTTTGCTTGACTGACCCGTAATGGGGAAAATGGCAATATTTCCATCACCGCCTAGTGCTCCTGCTCCGAAACAGCACTTGCAGTTTTGCCTGGCGGCGCCGCGCCTTTTGTTGTTGTGCAATTTGTGGCCGCTAGGGGCGTCTAGATTTCTATGCTGTATGAGCGGAGCGAGACCTATTCCTTCGTTTGCTAGCTAAGCAGCAGCCAAGGAGGTCTACATAAGGCAGCAGCTTGCTGAAAGCTGGCTACTGGCTACTGGCTAGCTGATTGTAAAATATCACGCTGGCATGCAGTGAAAACAACGAATGGGACTGCAAATAAATCACGAGATAATTGAGATGAAAGGTTTGGACAGGCAAATAAATCGCTTGTGTGAACATTGGAAAAGGGCTTCAAACCGGAGAGAGACGAACGCCAAAAGATGGGGATTTTATCATTCATTCACTACACTGGGATGTATGCATTAGCATTCTCAAAACCCACGCCACCTCGTTTAGTTTACAAATATACACAAATGTATACGAGTTGAAATCTGATGTCGCACATTTTATTTGATGTCAAAGGACACAATCAGTCGAGCGAGGCTAAAAATATATGTTGTTGCCGATCAAGAGGAGACGAAACGTGATCTCTAGTCGGCATATGGATGTCCACTTTCACTTTCAACACCACAGGAGATAAAACCGCGTCTTGTCACCTCGACTTCGAAATCGTTATTGTGACAACAAAATAGCCGTTTGTTTCCTCGTTCTTCTAATGTAGGCTACAGGTACTATATAGTTACTGGAAATGTGAAATAAAGACGGGGATATCTGCCAAGAACAAGTGGATCAAATAATGTCCATCTGAGGGAAGTGCAAACATGATTGCAGTTGTGTGAAGTGAATTACGAAGCAGCCAACTCATAAGCAAGGGGGGAATCTCACATATGATAAAGCCCCTTAAGTGGAGAGAACTGAATGCAAGGAAGGGAATCTGGTTAATTACAGAAGACAACGAAATTTAATTCACACATAGGCCTAATCTCGAAGCCAATGTCTGTCTAATTTAGTTCAATGCACATTTTCAGCAGAACCACTAGAGGCCGCTATAAAGTTGTTTATATCTATGTGTTTATGTCAAAGTTGCATAGGATCGCTTTAATTCCTACCTCTGTGATGAGGAGGAGATGGCGGACTAGACATAGCGGGGCCAAACATGCACTAATATGACAAGGGATCAAATAGGACGTGCACAAACGGGGAGCTACATCAACACTCGTCTCTGACACCCGCCAGCAGACAACAACACACAATAAAGCGAAGGGCCCTGATGCCACAGTGCATTTGGTTTGGGGGGCTCCTCTCTGCGCTCCTCTGACTTCCTACATTGCCTTCCCGCTTGCTTGCCTGCTTGCTTGCCTGCCTGCCTGCCCGCCTTGGTTGTCTAATTATACGGATGGGAATTGGAGTTTAATTTCACACTTTTGCGCACACGCGCAGTAATTAATCCTGCCGCGTGATAAAGTCCGGCAACAACATTAATGCTTTGTGCGTGTGCACGGGGCCGCGGATGGCGCACCTTCAGTTGTTTGTTTGTGGTGTTGTACTGTATGCTGCGTTAGGCCCAAGGGCTGTTTTGTAGAGCACTCATTCTCTCTACATGCTCGGTACCTCTTGTCTGGATGTGTGTTTACATTATGATATCTGTGTTTCTGTGTATGTCAAATGGTGCGTGGGTGTGTGGGTCTACTGTGTGTGTGTGTGTCTGTGTGTGTGTGTGTGTGTGTGTGTGTGTGTGTGTGTGTGTGTGTGTGTGTGTGTGTGTGTGTGTGTGTGTGTGTGTGTGTGTGTGTGTGTGTGTGTGTGTGTGTGTGTGTGTGTGTGCCAAATGGTGCGGGGGATTGTGTGTGTGTGTGTGTGTGTGTGTGTGTGTGTGTGTGTGTGTGTGTGTGTGTGCCAAATGGTGCGGTCTACTGTGTGTGTTTGTGTGAGAGAGTGTGTCTCTAAATATGTCCTTGAATGTGTGCGTATGTGTGTGTGTGCGTGTGTGTATCTGTGTGTTTGTGTTTTTGTCCAGCTGTCGCAGTGGATGCAGGAGTCTCAGTGTGTGCGAGAGGAGGTGTTGAAGCTGCAGGAGGAGGTGTTGAGGGCCCAGGAGGAGGTGAAGAGGAGCCAGGAGGAGCAGAGCCAGAGGGAGAAGACCCAGCACAGCCAGCAGCTACGACTGCAGCAGCTGCAGGAGGAGAAGGAGGACCTACTCACACAGGTCTGGCTGGGGCTCCATCACATACACACATGCAGTTGCATAGACAGACAGACACACACACATGCCCATGCACATGCACATGCACATGCACATGCACATGCACATGCACACACCTGCACCCCTGCACCCCTGCACCCCTTTACCCACAGGCAATCCAAAACACTGCGGGCAGACAAGCCAAAAAAAAAAAGAAAACCCAAGATAGGCAGACAGGTTTGTTGCAATACCTGGCCCAACCCCCTGTGGGGGCCCGGGTAACGACTTCAGCAACACTCATAGACTGACACAGACACACACAAACATAAAGGTTCAGACAGAAACAAGTCCAGCCATGAGGACCTTCTCACACAGGTCTTTGTGTCTTAATAGTTAATAGTCACATTGACCAACATACACACGTATACGCACACACACAGACTGACACACAGAATGCTGCACAAAGGCTTCCGGCCCGCCAGAGCTGCCTCTGACCCTCAGCTATAATCCACGTGCCTGGGAAAGGTGCACAGACACACCGCAGAATGTCTGTCAAACTCATATACACACAAGCATGCACTACACACACACACACACACACACACACACACACACACACACACACACACACACACACACACACACACACACACACACACACACACACACACACACACACACACACACACACACACACACTCATTCGCACACC
>NC_085878.1:11470739-11483239 GCF_034702125.1 Engraulis encrasicolus
CCTCCTCTCCTTCCTCCCTCCCTGAATCTCATCAGAAACAGCCATGGGGTGTTGTCTGTCTGATGAGGTGTGTGTGTGGGTTGGGGGGGGGGTTATAGGGAGTTAGAAAATTACACTGCAGCTTAGCACTGATTGATGCAGTAATGTATGCAGCCACGCAGCGCTCCGCCGTAATATGGATTAGCCCCTGTCTTCCTCCTTCTTGCTATCCCTCTCTCCTTCTCTCTTCTTTCCTGTTTCTCTCTCCCCCTCTCTCCATCTCTTTCATTCTGTCCTCTTCTGTCATTCTCTCTTTCTCTCTCCTTCCCTTCCCTGTCTTTCTCTCTGTGTCCCTCACTCCCCGTCTCTCTCACTCTTTCTCGTTTTCTTTCTCTCCTGCTCTTTCACTTTGTTTTCTTCCCCTCTCTCTGTCTGTCCTATCCTCACTGATCCCATACAGGATGGATGGCCATAGCACCATGTCCTCTCTCTCTCTCTCTCTCTCTCTCTCTCTCTCTCTCTCTCTCTCTCTCTCTCTCTCTCTCTCTCTCTCTCTCTCTCTCTCTCTCTCTCTCCCCCTCTCTCTCTCTCTCTCTCTCTCTCTCTCCCTCTCCCTCTCCCTGCACCTCATTCTTTCTCTCCTGCTCTGCTTCCATCACTCACTTCTCCATCATGTTTTCGCTTGCTTATTTCGGTGCCGTCGTGTAGTTTACTCAGCTCCATCAGTCTGGTTTGCTTTTGCCCCCCTGGTGTTTGTTCATTTGCGGGCGCCTGAGACTGTTACATGTTGTACACTGAGACACACACACACACACACACACACACACACACACACACACACACACACACACACACACACACACACACACACACACACACACACTCCGAGGCCCATTCATTCACCTACTCCCACACATGCAGGGGGCCGGGGCCAGAGACATCGATGCCGTGCCGTCGCTAATGGAGCCATTATCAGATTTCAGTCCTTTTAAAACAACGCAATTAGTGCCGTTGTCTTAATGATGCTTGCAAGGTAAATGCAAAGCAATCAGTTTCCTGGCTGCCCACCCCGGCCGCTGCTACCACCGGCTACTAGCACCATCATACACCTCCAGCCCCTGCCTCCTCTTCTCCTCTCCTCCTCTCCTCCTCCTCTCCTCCTCATCCTCCTCCTCTTTCTCCTCCCAAGTTGTTCTTACAGAGTCCTCATCTGAGGGGCCTGCTGCAGGAAGAATAAATCACAGAGGAAGTTAAATCACAAAACCAATATGTGTGTGTGTACTTCTGTGTGTAGTTTAGAGAGAGAGAGAGTGTGTGTGTGTGTGTGTGTGTGTGCGTGTGCGTGTGCGCTTGCGTGCGTGCCTGTGTGTGCCTGCCTGTGTGTGAGCGATACTGTGAGTCTGTCTGTGTGAGTGTATGAGTGTGTGCGTAGCTGCGCTGTGCCTGACTGCCAGCGTCTGTGTGTATTTTTCATCCCCTCCCTCCCCACCCCCCCTTCCACCCTTCCTCAACCGTGTTACAACTCTCCGTGATTTATTATTTTTACCCTGCGAGACATCTGTTACATTGCTCCTTATTTTTGTAATGCATCATCAGCAGGGGGAAAAAAATAATATTATCCCATCTCCGATATTGTGCTCTGGAGTCTAATAATCTAATGTAGCGCCGGTGTCATTAAACTGCCATAGTGGGGCTGCGAGGCAGAGGCCGAGCTTGATCTGTGCTGTAGGTAGTTTGTCTGTGCGTCCATATTGTCCATATGAGGCCTTTTGAGTTCTCAAGGTGTGCGTGCGTTTGTGTTTGTCATCGTTTGTGTGTGCGTGTGTGTGTGTGTGTGCGTGTGTGTGTGTGTGTGTGTGTGCGTGTGCGTGTGCGTGTGCGTGTGTGTGTGTGTGTGTGTGTGTGTGTGTGTGTGTGTGTGTGTGTGTGTGTGTGTGTGTGTGTGTGTGTGTGTGTGTGTGTGTGAACTTGGATTTGTTCTGGTTTGTTTGTGTTTTGTACCTTTAACTTCCCACATAGCTGTTTTTTGCCGTGTACTTGTTTTGCTAGAAGCATCACGCCCAGCTTGTGCACCAGCAGAGCAATATCAGGTCTGAAAATAAATGTGTTTCAGCCAGTTGTGCGCACTATGACTATGTCTATAACTCCTGCAGAGTTTTGTGCACCTGAAGGACATGTTTCATTTTAGTAACTCATTGTCTTCCCTTTTTCGCCTTTCTCCCTCCCTCACCTTCTCTGCCGCCCTGTGGTGTTACGTCTATATCTATCTCCTGCGGTGTTTGTGTACTTGAAGTGTATATGTATCATCCCAGCAACTCATTGTCTCTTCCTCCCTTCCTCCCCCTGCTTCCTTCCTCCTTCTCGTCCTCTGTTCTTCCTCCTTCCTCCTATCCTGCTCCCCATCCCTCCCCCCTGTGGTGCTGTGCAGTGTGCCAGCCAGCGGGAGGCGCTGTGTGAGCTCCAGCGGAGGCAGAGGGAGGCGCAGGCCCAGCAGGAGCAGGAGCGGCAGGAGGCCCACGCTCGCCTCCAGCAGCAGCGCGCCTCCTCCGACCTCCTCCGCCAGGACCTGGAGAGCACGCAGAGGCAGCTGCGGGACGCGGAGGAGCAGGTGAGACGTGAGGGGAGCACCCCCGCGTAGGTGATGCACACAGGGGAGCAGCCGAGGGGAGAAGCGGGGTGGAAGAGTACACAGTAAATAATGCAGTGTTGATTCAACTCTTGGAGAGTACTCTAGGACCAAATACAATCTGGAGGATGTTAAATTGACTCTCTATGTTCTGAATTACTGCATTGGTTAACTGTGTAGAGGGGCTGAGCAGAGACAAACACGGGATGTGGTACCTGGAATTGAGTGCCGAACAATAGTGGGTGAAAGTGAGGGCACACAAAGGCGAAACACATGATGCCTCCATCATATGTATGAACAGTATATACATTGATGGCTCTTGGGAGAAATTGAAAGACCTCAGGGATTGTGGGAAACAGTATTGTAGACTACATTTAACATGCATTTGCTCGTAGGTTGCTTTGCTCCTTGAGAGCAGCTATGGTGAGAATGACACAGTTGAGGAAATGTGAGTGAGCCTTTATCTGTACTGACTGTATCTGACTGTCACTGTACACAGTGTATCTGCAAGATTGAAGGTGCCCTTTGCGATAAACAACAGTAAACACTAACAGTAAACAGCAGTCATGTAAAAGATTGGACTTACTGAGCTGATAGTTATCTGGCATTGGGCCAGAACTTTTCAGGCTTGGTGGTCTTTGAATTCAGAAAAAATGCAGTTCTGCATGAACAATGTTGTGTTTTTAGTGATATTCCAAAATGTTTTGAACTAGATATAGTTTTATAAAAACTTTAGGATCAGGATTAGCTTTGTACTACACTATCAGCCCTGGGGAACAAGAAGATGAGACATGAGATGCCTTTATTGTCACTGTACACAGACTAAAAGCTGAAGGTGCCCTTTACTCCAAACAACCGTAAACAATAACAGTATGCAACCTTCACATGAAAATATGCTTATGCAAAGAGAAGCAGGCAGAAAGAAAAGATGCAAATAAATAGACAAACTCTGAAGGCAGCAGCTGATAAAAACGAAAGCGTAAGCACAATATACTTCAATCCACCACCTCAACAATCTCTGCCAAAGAAGTTGTATGAGGGACACTTGTGAGTTTGTGTGGTTCATGGTGTTGAACTTGCCCCTTGTACAGTAAGCCCATGGCAGCCCCCACTAGCCCTTAACCGTCTACCCCTGATGTGTGTGTTAACTCAGAACCAGGAGAGGGAGGCTCAGCTGCGCTCCCAGGACACAGAGCTGGGGAGGCTGCGGGGGGTCCTGCTGGAGGCCCAGGCCCAGGCGGGGGATGCCGAGGCCAGGCTGCAGCCCCTCACCGAGTCCCTGGAGCTCCACAAGCACAAGTACCAGGCCTGTCTGTCCAAGATCGGCGAGCTGGAGAGGAGCCTGCAGGCCAAAGAAGAGGACCTGAAGGAGACCAGGGCACAGGTTAGGGGTCTATCTCACTGTCTGACTGTCTGACTGTGTCGGTCGATACCGCCACTAGCCTTCCAGACGCCCACTTGCTGCCCCTCTCGCTGTGGATATGCATACTGCACAGGAATGTCAATATTCAGCCTGAGAGAACAGAAACAGTACAGTTTACTCTGTGTTTGAATGAACAGAAAAGTTTACTTTACACTACGGAGGTCAGTGACCTGTCAAACGATAAGTTGTATGAAAGAAGTGTGGAGAACATGTACCATGATGAAGTATTAGTAATGGCACAATGACTACAACTTACTATTGACATTTCATTTTTTACCACTTATGACGGTGCATGAGAGTTGTAAGCAGCTGGATTTGTTCATGGGGCTTGAAAGGACTTTTCGTTGTCAATGAAGAAAGTCTTTGGGTAACTTGATAATTTTCATAAACATAGTACAAGAAGTCAAAATGCTTACAACTGAACTCTTTGAGTACACATGTACTGTATGTCCTCATCTCTGTCTGGTCAGAGAGAGTAGAGAGAGAGAGGTTCCGCTGGCCCATTGTTTCCGGGTTCTATTATTGCAAGTGGGAGGGGGGAAAATCCCCCTTTAAGCAGACTTAAGGACTGTTCTGTAGGCATGAACGGCCATCCGGGTACTTTGCTCGTAAATGTGCGTTACGCCCCTTTATGGGTGAAAACAAACCGAATGTCTCATCAACTTACATGCTACATCGGCTTGTCTAAATGTTACAGTCCAATCTTCAGCCACGGCTGTTTGGTTCTATTATTTTAACAGCCGGCAACACAACACTTTTTTGGCATGTTGCGCGTGAAGAACGCTAGTCTACAGGTCACTGATTCTTCAGAAAGTGGCTAAAACAGGTTGTAATGTTGACAGAAAAAAACAAAGTGAATTACAAAATTATATGGTATATCCTCGTAGACTAAAGTCTTGGCTTTTCAGAAATGCACAAGGCCAATCTCCCCATTATGTATTTTTTTCAGAAATCAGGCTTTTCTCCGATCATACCTTGTTTTTTGTCAACACCGTCAGACACAATTAAAAGTTATTAAAATTGTATTGATTTGGTTGCATATGTATCTGGAGTTTTTAAGTGATTATGTGTATTTTTTGGTTCACACATATGCCTTTAAATGTTGAAAATTCACTTTTGTTCTATTTTAATACTGTTTCATGTGTTCTAATTTTAAAATATGTACCGTCATACGATGCTTACTTAACGGCTAAATACAACAAACATTTTTTTGTAATTTCACAAATATTCGTGTAGGCTTAAATTGGCTATTACTTTGATATTTCAACAACTCCTAAGGAAAATGTTGTAAGCACATTCCTTTAAAATGTCCAAAACTCCTTCTTACGGTGGTGACTTAAGAACTGACAGTGGTGACAGTAATCTGAGAGTGGTGAAAGTGGCCTAATTACCTGCATTTAGCAAAATAAATAGCCCTCTCAAGTCAATGGCATCTTGCATAAACACTTTATTTTTGTGTGTGCACAGTATGAGCATGTGTTTTTACTTCATTAGTTAGATTATCTAGGAAGGAAGCCACTGGTTGTTGAAAATGTGGTAAAAACAGCTTTTAAGTTGTTCAAATCCAAAATATAGAGGTGTATAATCATAGATGTAGGTCTTGGCTGTGCAATGAATGCATTGGCCAAGCTCCCCATGTTTAACATTTTTCATAAAATGGGCTCTTTCTTGTTTTGTCAACAGCGGCAGACAGAATTAGAAGTAAAAACACATGTTTACTGTATTAAAGTGAATTACTTTAACAATTCAACATAACTGTAGATACTTATTGTATGCATATTCTTAAAACATGTAAAAAACACGTAAAACATGTGTTTTTTGGTGAACTCCATCAGATGTCACCACCGTCAGGTTTTCTGACAAAAAAAACTCCAAATGCACCTCAGTGGTGGCTAGAGTATCATTTTGGATCACAATTATTACTAACATGCCTAGTAATGTTTCATTAACCAGCACAATTTAGTAAAATATGGAACAACATGATGAGCAGAACAAAATCTGACGGTGGTGACATCTGACGGTGTGAGACAAAAAAACACTCTTTTAAATATTATGCATTGTTTGTTCACATTAGCCATTTCATTTTCGCTCTGATTCTGGGTGCTTCATACCTTTTCTGAAAAAAATTATATTTATTAACATTAATGTAATACAATACTATTAAAACCCCCGACGGTGTTGACAGTTTATGGTTGGGACAGTACCAGTGTCCAAACAAATTAACAAATTGAGGACAAAATAATAAACTTACAGGAGCTTCAGTGATGGTGAAGTAGGCAGTAGAGCTAAAGGTTTGAAAAGGGGTCCTCAGTAATGAAAATTACCTTATGCATACCTGATTTTATTGTCTTTTAGAAAAAATCTGACGGTGGTGACCAATATGCTGGACACATTTTGAGCAATCAGTAAATAATAGTAAATATTGTTTTACATCCACTATGTGCACATCTGTAGAACCACTTTAATATGGTCTTTCATATCATGGTGATATTGTTCAATTCTGTTAGTGATTTTTGTATTTTAAGTCAATTGAATTGATGATGCCAGTCCTTGGGACAGGCGTTTTTACAGGGTGTGGACAGGTTTATAGCCATGAAAAGTAATAAAATTACACTTAAATATTTCAAACTACTGTGTATTCGTGTGACAGACCCCTTGGCCATTACGTGGGTTCATTTTGTTTGTGAAAATTTAGTTGATTTTCAACAGAATTAATGTTTTACTGCAGGGACATGTTTTTGCCAAACTTTCAAGAATCAGTGAGGTCCGTATCTTTCGTTTATTAAACCCCAACATCACCAATTGACTTGTATGGGTTGTTTTCCCCCACAAATGGGCGTAACGCACATGGAAAACGTCACGCCGCTCATGAGTATTCATTCTAGGAGCATTATGACACGCCCCTTTAGGCAGACCGGAACCTGGTCACGTTAGGTGCCCATAGAAACCTATTATGTTGGCATATCTCTATATAGGCCTACTTAAAGAATCTCTGGTCTCGTCCTGTGTGCAGGTAGCAGAGCGTGAGGAGGGCGCGTTGTGCCTGCGGGGTCAGCTGGTGGCGCTGCAGAGCGACCTGAAGGCCCAGAGTGCCCAGCTGGACAGCGGCGACGACGTGATGAGCGCCCTGAGCCAGACCCTGCGCAACACGCAGCAGCAGCTGCAGCAAAGCCGGCAGCACGCGCAGGAGTGCGAGATGGTCATCAGCACGCTACGGCACACTGTAGCTGACCTGCGCACACAGGTCAGTCACACACAACTTGCCGTGCAGATTCACATTGCCAAAAGAAGACCTTTACTAGTTTCGTTCATTGCTGAGTATGATAACATTAAGCAGATGCTTAACTAGAAATTGTGCATTATTAGCACATCAGGGACGCAAGTGGACTGTCTAAGTCAGTGACGAATAAAAGGTACACACAGTATTGTGAGATGGTCAACAGCATGTATTTGCTAAGCTTTAGCCTGGTTAAAGTTCTTGCCTGAGTCAAGTTCTGAGTTCTGACTTTCTTTTCTTTTCTTTTTTTTTCTTCTTTTCTTTTTTTTTTTTTTACATAAAATCCTCTCCATGATTCTTCCACCCATGCTGGAACAACTTCAGCCCTCAATTGAGCAGACCATGTAATGATGCTCCTTTAGGATCTAATCACATATGCCAAGAGTGGTATAGAGGATAATTTAGGGACGAAAAAAGTCTACACATTATTTTAGCAAGGTGACTGGCAATGGGTGAAAATGGTCAAATTTACCAAATTACATATTATAATAAATCTAACAAGTCAGTCACACAATCAGGGATAGCGGCAGAAACATAGCATGACTGGGCCCAGAATAGAACTTACTGAGCCTTCAGAACAAGTGAGCCTGATGGACAAATGGGTAGCTACACTACATCCATGACCTATGGTGCAGATTCACTTTGCAAAACGTACACCTTCACAAGCCCCTGAATGATGCAACTCGTTGATACTCAACAGCAGATTAATATGTTTTGTCTGGAAATCTTCCATATGCTTCAGTAGCCCATGTAAACAGCATTTGACTGCTCATTAGTGCGACTGTTCGTGTCTGGTCTACTCGCACACATGTATGACTTAAATATTGATTTCATATGGTTGTTCTATGGTTGCATCATGTTTGTTCAACATCCTCATATGGCCAAATTGATCCTGCATTTGCGAGATCCAGCTTTCATATTCAGCCGAACGGAGAGCAAAATTGTATCGTTATTTTCCATTCTGGATATTTCCATGAATGAAACCAGAATACAGTAATGTATGGCAATACTTTAGAGAACTTAATGACTTTGTTATTCTGTAAGTGGTCCCAGTTTGTGCTCACCTTGTCTTATAAGATTTAGTATCCCATTCACCGCTATACACTGTACCCCATTCTTTTCTCAGCTTTGTTTCTGGTAGTCTTACTTGGCGTCACCTCACTTGCCCCTTCCCTATTGCGCTGCACTGTACTGTACTGTATATTCAGCGTGCCGTGCTGTGTGAGTTACCTGAGTGTTTCCGCGGTGACCCCGGTGGGAGGCAGGTGTCAGGTTGAGCAGCGCAGGGGACCCGCTCCTGTGCCGTTTGTGCGGATGCACCTACGCCGCACCGCTCCCACGCCGCTCCTCACACACCGCTGGCAGCTTTGTAAGGCTCATAGCATACTGAGTGTTCTCAGTGATCTCTATTGATCCGTGGGGCCATCGATCGGCATCAGCCGGCACTCTCTCAAACTCCACACCGCCGGCAGACACACTCACAGGTGTGTGTGGATGTTTGAGAGGGGAGCAAGGGCAGCGGGTTGGGTGGGGTGTTTGTTGTAGGGAGAGCGAGGGCATAGAGGTGTTTGGGGGGGTGGGGGGAGAGGTGGTTGGCTCTTGGCTCCTAGCAGCGATTAGGGATCTGGGGGTTTCTCTGTTTGGCACTGTGGGCATGGATTACAACAGACAGCACATGAGGTGGAAGGATGGCTGTTTCTGCAAGGCTAACAGGGTGTCTATGTTTTTTGTGAGAGATTGTGTGTGTAAGTTTGTGTACACAGTACTAGTGTGTGTGTGTGTGTGTGTGTGTGTGTGTGTGTGTGTGTGTGTGTGTGTGTGTGTGTGTGTGTGTGTGTGTGTGTGTGTGTGTGTGTGTGTGTGTGTTTGTGTGTGTTTGTCGGGTGTGTGTGATTGTGTCTAGTGTGTGTTAGATTGTATGTACTGTGTGTGTGCGTGCGTGCTTGCGTGCGTGTGAGAGAGTCTGTGATTGTGTCTAATGTGTGTGTGTGTGTGATTCTGTCTAGTGTGTGCGAGAGTGTGTCTAATGTGCATGTGAGATTGTGTCTGGTGGTGTGTGTGTTTGTACGTGTTGTGTTTTGTTGTGATGCGACGTGGGAGGTAGCAGGGTGGCAGGTGAGCAGGGCAGGGCAGGTCAGTGCAACAGCTTGGTGCACGAAGGAGCCAAAGTGGAAAAGCATGCTGTTCTGGAGCCTGACTCCTCTGCTGCTCAGCTCAGAGGTGCAGTCGCCTCCACCTGTGGAAGCCCCCTGTTGCCCTAACAATACCCGTACCATCCCTTAGGCCACTCACACACTTCCCTCTCCTGCTTTCGCTCGCTCGCCCTCTCTCTCTCTCTCTCTCTCTCTCTCTCTCTCTCGCCCTCACTCTCTCTCTCGCCCTCACTCTCTCTCTCCCGTTTTCGCTCTCTCACACTCTCTCTCTCTCTCTCTCTCTCTCTCTCTCTCTCTCTCTCTCTCTCTCTCTCCCTCCCCTCATTTTCAACTTTTGACCCCTAACACCTGTGTCTCTCTCTTCCTGTGGTCTGCCTCCACACAGCCCACCATTAGCTACCCACTACTCTCAGCCAGGTAAACACGTATACATTATACGAATATACAATTATTGATTGCATGCATTCTACACATAACTATTGATTGCCCAACTGTCATGCAGAGACTCAGACTCCGCATCACCTTGCCTTGTTGTTTTTTTTGTTTTTTTTTGCCTGAGGCTGGCCTGAGCCTTTACGTTGTCCATTCACAGTCAAAAGGTCAATAGTTCATCTGGCTGATTTGTTTCCCTACCTATAGAGAAAAGGAGCTGTAAAGTAAAGAGAGACAGAGTTAGAGAGAGAGAAAGAGACAGACAGAATAAAACAGAGAAAGGATATTGTGTTTAACAAGCCGATCACCGTGACGCTGATGCGCGCTGGCCTGCCTCATCAGCGGCGCCTGATTTTACGGCACCACTTTGTCTTCATCTTCCCTCACTAAGAACACCCCTCCACTCTACTCTACTCTACTCCACTCCTCTCCTCTCCTCTCTTCTCCTTTGACGCTCGCCTTTACGAGCCTCCTCTCTCCTCCTCTCCTTCGCTCCCCCCCCTTCTCTCTTCCTCTCCTTTCCTTCACTCCCCCCTTTCCTCTCCTCTCACTCCTCCTCTCCGGCTGGCCAAGCATCCTTTATGAGCCTCTCCTCTCCTTCGCTTCCCCCCTTTCCTTTCCTCTCCTCTCGTCTCTCTTCTCCTCTCCGGCTGGCCAAGCCTCCTTTACGAGCCTCCTCTCTCCGCACGCCAAATAAAGTTTGTCTCCTGAATAGACCAGGAGCCTAGTCGGCGCCTGCCAATAAACAGCTTACGCGGCTGGACACAAAGACAGGCGCTTGTTTGCTAGTTATGACGTGCACTTGTTAACCCAGCAGCAGCCTCCCGTTGATGAATATTTGATATTCACCGCATGGTGGGATGGAAAGTCATGCCGCTGTGTGTGTGTGTGTGTGTGTGTGTGTGTGTGTGTGTGTGTGTGTGTGTGTGTGTGTGTGTGTGTGTGTGTGTGTGTGTGTGTGTGTGTGTGTGTGTGTGTGTGTGTGTGTGTGTGTGTGTTTATGTCTGTATGTGTGCGTTTGTTGGAAGATTTATTTAGAGCCGTTTCAGCTGTGCCATCAACTTTTGATGTGTGTGCAGATCAACGGATGGGCAGACAGGCGTAGAGTTAAATCTGAGAAGTAAAGCTTTAGACGTGCAGCTTTACACAATTAAAGTTGTTGTATCTGTGAAATGGGCAAAATTGCCCTGTTGCTTTTGACAGTGAGTTTTCACTCGTGAGTGTGTTATACTGTACATAACATGTTGTGTGTGTGTGTGTGTCTGTGTCTGTGTGTTTTCCCTGTGTGTTCACCAGGTAGAAGAGCAGGAGGAGGCTGTGGTGAAAGCCCAGGCTGATATGTCAGTGTACAGAGCCACTCACACACACTCGGACACGACCTACGACCAACAGCTGAACCGCATGCAGCAGCAGGAACAGGTGGGTGTTACAGCAGAAATACACCAGCGGCGATCTGAGCGAGGCGAGCGACGGAAGTAATTGACTTTGTATTGAGTGAGTTTGAAGTTTAAATCTGTTCAACTTTCTATGACGCGGTTCGGCGACAAGCCGCGACAGCCAATGACTGTATAGAGGTCAGTGACCACAGCCAATGGGAATGCTTGAATGCTTTGCCTTCTGCCTGTGCGGACATACTCTAGTCTCCTCAATCGCTCGTATCGCTTGCTGCTGCACTCTGTCGCTTGAATCGCATCGCGCCTGGTCTATTCGCGCGGTTAGGGCCTCCGCACATCGGCTCCGACAGCACTGCGGAGTACTTTCGATTACCCCCGCACAAAATTTCACCACATCTTAGCATGGATAAGCAATGATATGAGTGGCTCCAACAAAATAGAACTCGTCCCTAATCGCCATCCGCGGATATCGGCGCCGGTGTGTGGGGTTGTATTGAAAACAATGGAACTTTGGCAGAGCTGTGCTCTGCACTTTGGCAGAGGCGATGTGTGGAGGCCCTGAGTCAGAGAGTTTAGCCCCCCACCTCAGTCAGTCTGTCAGTCAGTCAGCCCTGTGGTCAAGGATGAACTCTTGTCATCCCGATGGGCCTGGGTCCTTGGTGTTGCTGTTAGAGTGCATGTTTGATACCTCACAGTGAATTGGATTGGAAGTCATGTGTGTTGAACTCTTTGCCCCTTCAGTACCAATACATACAGTATCACTAAGCCTTACCAGTTTAGTTTTAACTGCACATTTTAGTTTGGTCAAGCGCAGCTTCATTCTTCTGTGCTAATGGCTGTTACATAGGCTTTTGTTTCACTTCAGGACGTTGACCTCTTAACGGGTCTTGTGAAGTAGACTGTTACCAACTCTTACAACTCAATTACCAACTACCAACTCCTACTGCTACTCAACTCTTTTAAAAAGAAATCTTAGCAGTGTGTTCAGACAATTTACTGGCATTCCTGATTTATATTTGAGCATCTAGCTTTTTGCTTTGAATTTTGCTTTTCATGTTCGGTCTTTTGCTTTTGATGTTGGGTTTTTGGTGTATTGATTTGACCTCTCAAACTGATGTATTCTACATCTCAATTGCAACACGATTTCACCATTAACAGACATTGGGGATAGACAAAGCTAAAACATCAAAGGAGATTTGGTAGTTAGTTCGGCAGA
>NC_085878.1:11485739-11490739 GCF_034702125.1 Engraulis encrasicolus
GAGCATGCTCTTTCATGTACACCACTCTCTGTGCATTTGTACATGTATTGTGTGTGTTTGTGTGTGTGTGTGTGTGTGTGTGTGTGTGTGTGTGTGTGTGTGTGTGTGTGTGTGTGTGTGTGTGTGTGTGTGTGTGTGTGTGTGTGTGTGTTGTGTGTAGAGGTGCTGCGTCTGCAGGAGCTGGTGTGTGGTGTGAGAGAGGAGGTGCGCGGTGCGGAGCAGAGGAGGCAGGAGGAGGTGGGCGCTCTACAGGAGAGAGCAGCCAGACTGGAGGAGCAGCTCCAGACCGCACAGAAAGACATCGCCCTCAAAGACCAGGTAGACCCACTCACACCCCTCTCCCACGCCCACCCTCACACACAGGGACGCAACTACTGTTTTCTGGGGGGGTATGCAAGAACGATTTTAGTGCCCCCCCTCCCAAAAAACACTAAATAACTATTTGGCGCCCTCCAACGCCCTCTCTTTGGCGCCCCCCTCTCTCTGGCACACCCCCTGCAACGCATACGTCGCATATACTGTAGTTGCGCCCCTGCTCACACACTATACCTACACCTGCTATTGGAAGAAACAGTATTATCGGTTGATATAATTCAAGACTCTGCAGCATACAATTATTTGTTGTTAGACCACCACCCCCTTCTATGCAGCTAACCCTCATTCACAACCTCCAGCTGGTATTGGAAGAAGCAGTATTATCGACAAACATGGTTGATAGAGAAGGAGATTCACAAGTTGTACAGTATATGATACTGGTTGTTGGCATAGCGCCTATCGTCAGCCATTTTTGCTACTGTTCCATGAGTTTTGTTACATTTTGTTACTGTTCAAGTGAGGCTTTACATAGTAAAAAGAAAAATCTGAAGTTATCCCCTTAGTTTGAGAATGAATAAATACGTAATATTAATATGAATTCATTTATTCATGCATTCATACGTTCATTTATATAACGTTCATTTACTATATAATATTGTTCTGTTAATGCTGTATATTATTGAATTATTTATATAAATGTGATTTCACAACCCAGGTTTTTCTCACAACCTTGGTGATACAGTTACATGCTCCTTCTCTTGTGAAACCCCTTTTTTAAGTGTTAATGAACGTTTTCTTTCCAAAGTACTCCCACCATGTTTCAAATATTTGGATTGTTAAAACCAAACCCTGAGGGCAGTTGGCAAAGTATATTACACAAAACAAAACCACGCAACTCAAAAAAGGAAACACAGCACTTAAATGGGTTTAGAAATGGATAATTAACAAACAGCGCAAGTGGGGAAAGGAAAAGCGCCCAGAGCGCACAGTTTAGCATCATTATAGTTTAATTAGTGTCCACTAATTGCATTGTTTTAGAGGGTGTTTCATGTCTAATCTATGAATACTGTATGGTGCTGTTGCTTGGAGTGGGTGGTGCATTGATTGGTTTTGCTCCCTGTGTCCTCCTCGTGTGTGTGTGTGTGTGCGTGTGTGTGTGTGCGTGTGCGTGTGCGTGTGTGTGTGTGTGTGCGAGCGAGAGAGAGAGAGAGAGAGAAGAGTGAGGAAGGAGATGCAGAAATGCAGAAATGTGTTTCAGATCAGTGCAAACTAACTCTACAAAATGCTTATGTAATTTTTTCCCTGTGGTGATATGGAAATAAAGTGTTAAATGTGCACGTTTCATGTGAATGTGCTTCCTGCAGGCGGTTGCGAAGCGCGAGGCCCTGCTGAGGCGGTCGGAGGCGGACCTGCGTGAGGCGGGGGAGAGGCTGAGGGGGAAGGCCCAGGAGGCCGAGAGGCAGGCGACCGACACCCAGAACCTGGAGGACGAGTTGCAGAGGGCCCGCAGGGAGAGGAGGCAGCGGGACGGGGAGTGTGCCACGCTCAGGACCGAACTGCTGCAGCTACGGGACGAGCTCAAGGAGGCCCGCACCAGCACCAGAGACATCGGTGAGGAAGGCTAGGTGTCATGCTGTTAATGGTATAACTAAGTACATCATAATACCTTGCTAAGTGCGTGCGTGTGTGCTTGCATGTTAGCGAGCGTGTGTGTTTAGGAGATGAGCTGTAGGAGACCTTTACTGTATCATATTGGTGAACGCTAACTAACTAACTACCACACAACTGGGGACCCCTATGTCTCACACCATTTTTTATTTTAAACAAAAGGGGCCAAAGGGTTGCGGATTGTCTCACCAAAGCTCCTCTCTGTCAGATGTGTTTCCAAATTTAGAAATTAGATTTTCCAAAAGCTATTAAAGCTTTCAGAGAGAGCGGGCACGGTACCCCTGCACAAGCTCGGTCAAAGTCATGACATTCAAGAGCAAAGCCTTACTTTAGCAGTAACACAGCACAACACTGAAAGCCAGATAGAATGAGCTAAAAATCTACGTTTGAAATCCAAAGCAGATATTTCCATAACAGATAATAGACACACAACAGGCAAACAGCCAGGCAGACAGGGTCATTGCAGTACCTGGCACAACCCCCTCCGGTGGGCCAGGTAAAGAAGGAAACCGAAAAGAGCAAAGATGGGAAGTCTTAACTCCATTTCCAGTCATTATAGCTTAGCTTCAGAATCTCCCAATCTCATGAACGGATGACTGCAATAGCGGGGCTGTGACTCCTAGACGAGGAACAATGGCTGAGGAAACAGTGCAAAGACGTCCTGTAATTACACCAAACGCCAGTGGTATTAGTTTTGAGGGCCAGCGAAAGCAAAGGGTGAAATGTAAAGTCTTAGTGAGCCTGGCAAGTGTGGTGAGGCAGTCCTTGCACACACATTAAAGCAGCACAAGCCTTGCCAGTGAGTGTTGGACGGCCAGCTGAGATTGGGGCGCTCTTTGAAGCCCTCAGACAAGTGATTTGAGTGGCTGCCTGCCTGCCTTTTGTCTCGTGGCACTCTCTGTCTTTTCCTCCTGTCTCCCTCTCTTTCTCTTGACTTTAGATGA
This sequence comes from Engraulis encrasicolus, assembly GCF_034702125.1. Taxonomy (NCBI): domain Eukaryota; kingdom Metazoa; phylum Chordata; class Actinopteri; order Clupeiformes; family Engraulidae; genus Engraulis; species Engraulis encrasicolus. Next base: position 11,488,667 of record NC_085878.1, read on the forward strand.
GGTGAAAAACAATTAAAATCGGGCAGCAGAGATGGGGAAATGATGGTGTGTGTGTGTGCGTGCGTGCGTGTGTGTGTGTGTGTGTGTGTGTGTGTGTGTGTGTGTGTGTGTGTGTGTGTGTGTGTGTGTGTGTGTGTGTGCGTGCGCGTGTGTGCGTGCGCGTGCGTGTGTTTGCCCGTCCATCTTTGTGTGTGTGTGACGAGGGGGCCTTGGAGGAGAGGCAGGGCCTGCAGGGCTGGCTTTAATAAGGCGTGTGAGATGGTCACCTGTTTGCGTGCGGCTCCCTCAGTCTCCGCGGCTCGCCTGGAATGAAACAGCCCATCAATTCACAGCCTGGGGGCACACGTCTGTCTCTCTCCTTCTCTCTTTCTATCTATTCCTATTTTTCTCTACCTCTCTCTTTCTCCTTTTTCTCTATCCCTCTCTCTCACTCTCTCTATCTCTCTCACTCTTTCCCCCTGCTCTCTTACTCTCAGCTTTCTCTCTTTCACTGCCTCCTTTCCCTTTCTCTCATTCTTACTTTCTGTCTCTCGCACAGTCTTCTCTCTCCTTGTACACATGCACACAAATGCGCACATGCACTCACACACTCACACCCACCCACACACACACACACACACACACACACACACACACACACACACACACACACACACACACACACCTATTTTAACACAGGACGCTTCAGCTCCAACACTCCCTAAAAGACATAAAAAGTAGCAGGGGGTAAGAGAAGCGCAGCCACTATAATTTCAGCCGGATGGGCCATATTGACTTGTTCTTTTTTTGTGTAATGCACACCATTAGCATAGCTCTCCTCTCCCATGTCCGTTCAGCTCAGCAGATACCCCCTCGGAGCAGTCTGGAGCAGCGTGTGGAGCGGTGGAGGTGGGGGAGCCTTGTGGAGTGGCGTGGCGTGGCGTTGAGGGGCGTAGTGTGGTGCGCTGGTCGCGGCCCTCTGGGCTGAGGGGAGCTGGGGAGGCTGGACGCGGTTGGGGGGGGGAGGGGCGTTCCGGGCCTCGCCGATCCGCGCTGCGCCGATCCAGCTGGGAACAGGGAGGGGTTAATAGACGCTTTTCAGCCGGGACCCCAAAGCCATTTAAGAATGTGCTGATGCTGATTTCCCCCGAAATGTGCTTTCGGATGCTGTTTTCTGCTCGGTTAAATTAAAAGATCTCAAATGGGAAATAATCAAAAGCCCACAAGGGCTGCTAAGCAGAGGCGGGGAGCCGGGAGTTTGGTGCAGTTTACCTCAGACTTGATGCATTGCCACTCCTTGAGCTGAGGGGGGGAAAAGTCACATAAAATGCATTTGCTTGTATCAAATTGCCGCTTCCCTACATTGTGTGCTGTATCGGTTATTTAGGCTGTGCAATGGGCTTCTGGTAAATATAAACATGCGTTGCAAGCACGAGCGACTTTATCTAGGCCCCTCAGCATCTTTCTTACCCTTCTACTAAAAGATGTCATGGCAGGCAACGTTAGCAGATAGTATTTACATTACATTTAACAGATGCTTTTTAGCCAAAGCAGCTTACTGTACAAACGAGCATATACTCAGCAATGTACAAAGTGGGGGGAAATGAGGAAGGGAAACTGTCTTAGAACTTGGAAGAGAACAGCCTTCACAATTGACTGATAAAATATCTCTGCATTTGTATGCGTGTGTGTGTGCATGCGGGTCTGTCTGCCTGCCTCTGTCTGCCTGTGTGCGTGCGCGTGCGTGTGCGTGCATGCATGTGTGTGTGTGCGTCTGTGTATGTGGAAGTAGCCCAGGAGTTGGCGCGTGAGCAGGAGCGTGCAGTGCTGCTGGAGGGGGGTCAGGTGCGTGCCCAGGAGCAGCTGGCTGAGCGGGTGGCGGAGGTGGTGCGGGCCGAACAAACGCAGCGCAGGCAGCAGGCAGACCTCACCAGGCTCCAGCAGAGGCTGAACAACACAGAGGCAGACCTCCTCAAATCAAGGTACCCACACTTTTGCTCCTATTTTTCCCACTCGCTCTCTCTCGCTCTCTCTCTCTCTCTCTCTCTCTCTCTCTCTCTCTCTCTCTCTCTCTCTCTCTCTCTCTCACACACA
>NC_085878.1:11495739-11510739 GCF_034702125.1 Engraulis encrasicolus
CTGTCTCGCTCTCTCTCTCAGCTGAAGGAGCAGGCGGATGCCAACCAGACGCTGCGTGGGGAGCTGGCGCGGGAGCAGCAGCTGCAGCAGGAGCAGCTGAGCTGGGCCCAGGGGAGCCGCGGCCGAGAGGCAGCCATGGAGGCCGACAGGGAGCAGCTCAGGACCAAGCTACACTCCGCCAAGAGCCTGGTACTGCTGCACACATATTCAACTCTTCGTCTGTTTTTTTCTGTGCGAATACACAAACCCTGTGTGTGTGTGTGTGTGTGTGTGTGTGTGTGTGTGTGTGTGTGTGTGTGTGTGTGTGTGTGTGTGTGTGTGTGTGTGTGTGTGTGTGTGTGTGTGTGTGTGTGTGTGTGTGTGTGTGTGTGTGTGTGTGTAGGCACATAGCCACACCACCACAGCACCCGACACCACCTGTCAATCCCAAGTGTTTCTTCACTGGGCTCATGTGGAGAGGCCTATGGCAGTTTGAGAATATGACATGCTGTACTTGTTGGAGGTTCTGTGTGTGATCAAAAATATAGTTCACAGTTTGCTTTTGAAAAATACTCTGGCCTTTGGCTTTTGCAAGGGCACATTTCTCCCTTTGACAAAGTTGAACTTTATGCAGCTACTTTTCTCAAATACAGTCAATTTTTAATGGGGAAAAGGTCATGTGAGCCATTGGGATTAAACATGGTTTAAAATATCCTCACTAGAGGGGTGTGTGGAGGTCACCATGATACCATCCACCCATCCATCCATCCATCCACCCATCCATCCACCCATCCATCCATCCATTCATCCATCCATCCAAGTGCTCTTGGCGAGAGAGGTGTTTTTTTGTCTTTATCTCTACTTTTCCATACAGCTCTCCAGCAGGCCTCCAGCTCCCCGAGTCAATTAGTTTCCATCAGAATGTGCTCTTCAGAAATGCTGCCTTAATTATGTTTTAATCCCAGAGGGGCCAAATGTTTTTCATTTAAAGAAAGGTTCTCAAATCTGCATTAATCATGAATGTAAAGGCTTTTATTGCTTCTCTTAAACTCGCCAAAAGGGATGTGTACCAGCAGCGACGCAGCAATTTATAGGCCGCTCATCTGTCGGAAAATTAAATCTTTTGCAGCACCAATTTTTGTGATATCTCTTTGCGAGAGAAAAAGTTGAAATCAATCTGATGAAAAAGTTCCCCCCACCAATTATGGTGTTAAATTAATCCTCCTAATCCCAATTTAATATCTGTCATGCACATAAGAGTCTATCTCTCATCAGCCAACCCCCACCCCCCACCACATCTCATCTCATCTCACCTCCCAACACCCCACCCACTAATCCTCCCGCCCAGGCTCGCTATCGCAGCACGCTTGTCAGATTCCATCCCGATATCACGCTTTGATGTCCTCACTGTAGCACCAAGATGGAGGCGCAAGATAGACGCAATGAGAGCCTTTTGACTGACACCTGTCTACCTGTGTGTGTGTGTGTGTGTGTGTGTGTGTGTGTGTGTGTGTGTGTGTGTGTGTGTGTGTGTGTGTGTGTGTGTGTGTGTGTGTGTGTGTGTGTGTGTGTGTGTGTGTGTTTGTGTGTGTGTGTGTATGTTTCCCTGCTTCCTTTCATTTACATTTGTTAACTTTGTGAAGCACATTGAGTTGCACCTGTGTATGAAATGTGCTATATAAATAAACTTGCCTTGCCTTGCCTTGTGTGTGTGTGTGTGTGTGTGTGTGTGTGTGTGTGTGTGTGTGTGTGTGTGTGTGTGTGTGTGTGTGTGTGTGTGTGTGTGTGTGTGTGTGTGTGTGGTGTGTGTGGTGTGTGTGGTGTGTGTCTGCCTGTCTGTTCGTGTGTCTGTGTTTGCACATGTGTATGTGTCAGCATGTGCATAGTTTAATTTCTGCATCTGGTTTTGTGTGCTTGTTTATGGATTTGTGTGCATTCTCATGTGTGTGTGTGTGCGCATGTGCGTGTACGTATCTTTGTGTATCAGCTGAAGGAACAGGAGCAGCTGATTGGGCGTCTGAAGAAGGAGCAGGGGGCGTGCCAGTCCCAGATGCAGACGCTGAGGGCGGATGTGGAGCGCAAGGAGGCTGATGCCAAGCACAGCTCTGAAAAGGTCAGAGGTCAAGCTTGATGCTGTCCACTCTCAGAACACTCTGAATTTGCACCAGACGGCTTTCTTTCAGTAAAAACGTTCAAGAAAACAATAGGGTGTAGGTCTGAAATGCACGATTCTATTCTTTTAATACATTGCTTCTGAAATGATAGCAGTATGCAGGATATGCAGGGTATTTTGTAACATGTACATGTGTCTACATAGAAATGTAAACTTTACCTATCTAAAATCAATATGCTACTTGTAAGTTTGTGATCACATGTTTTATAGCTAAAAATGCCGCCTCCCCATACCCTTCTTCATATTCCTATCCCCTCTTGTCCATATCCATGGGTGTCTGGCTCCTCAGGTGTCTTCACTGCAGAGCTCGATGCTCAGGCTGAGGGAGGAGCTGGAGCAGGCTCAGCAGGAGGCCAGAGAGGCGGCCTCCACCCGGGACACACTGCAGGAGCTGCAGCTGAAACTGGCCTCAGCACAGGCCTCCCACCAGGAGAGCATGGCACTGGTACGCTAAAGGCACTGCACACCTTAAAGTAGTCTTTCTCAACGGGGGCTCCACAGTCCCCCAGGGGGTATTGGGGAGCTCTAAGGGGGATGTTTAGAAAGATATAGCTGAGTTGACATTGGGGGGCATTAGTCTATTTTATTTTTTAATGCTAAGGGGGGCGTTGGCAGGTTTATGTTGAGGTCAAGGGAGCGTAAAGGAAGAGTCCACAGTACTTCCATAATTAATTGTGTACCTCTCTGAATTGAGACGAGCTGATTCATCCTTCACTGAGCTGTGTGATCCCAGTCAGTCAGACGCACGGTTACTGCTGTTACCTTGTAGCTAGGCTCAGCATGGATAGTGGTATTCTTGGGGCCTGAAATGAGATGTGACCTATCTTCTGTCAATACAACCAACAAGAGGGAGGATATCAATATGTCGAAGCACACACAGTGTGTCACTATGCCTTTCATTAGGGCCTATAGTGCCCATATTAAACGTATGTAAACATAAAACGTGGAAGAGTTTAGTCGCCGCATGTAACTTCAACCACCCAAAATATCAGTAGCCATGCTGAGCCTAGCTACAAGGTAACAGCAGTAACAGCGTGTCTGACTGACTGGGACCACGCTCAGCTCCATGGTTCAGCTCGTATCAATTCAGAGAAGAGCACAAATCATTATGGAAGTACGGTGGACTCTTCCTTTAAGTGTGACAGATTTGAAGAGTTACTGTGATTAAATTGTATGCACTGTTTTCTCTTTATATTTGATGTAGAGCAGGAAATACCAATCATCTACTGGATCAGATGTGATATCCTATTTTTTTGCTTGCTTGTTTTTTACTTTTGTGTTATCAATGTTGTCTAGGTCTTTGTATGTCTGTGTCTGTTTACAAAATGTCTGTGTGTGTGTGTGTGTGTGTGTGTGTGTGTGTGTGTGTGTGTGTGTGTGTGTGTGTGTGTGTGTGTGTGTGTGTGTGTGTGTGTGTGTGTGTGTGTGTGTGTGTGTGTGTGTGTGTGTGTAGCTGGGTGAGCGAAGTCGTGAGCTGGCGTCGGCGCGTGGTGATTTGTGTCGTCTGCAGCAGCGTGGCTCCCTGCGAGGGGAGGACGATGACACAGACCGACACCGACATCAACATCAGCAACAGCAGGCCGCAGAGCTGACCAGGCTACGCACCGAGAACACACTCACTCAGGAACAGGCAAGTGCAAACCCAAACATGTATTACACTGTAAGAGATTTTCCCTGCAAAATAACGGCAGTTACTGGCAATTATATTTACCTGTAATTCTACTGTTATTTCACACCAAGCATCAAATACAGCTCAGTACTGTTTAATGTACCACAGTATATAACTATTTTTCAGCAGCAATTGAACTGTTAAAATAACAGTACTCTACAGAACGTTCACAGTATTAGTATTGTTAAACTAAAAGTGCTCTACAATATTTATACAGTAGTATAGGTAAAATAACGGTACACTACAGTTAAAAAGTTGAAGATGTACTGTGAGATAGCAGGCAATTACTGGGTCATAGTTGCATTCATGAATATAGCCATGGCAACTTGGCCATCCAGCCACTTGGCCACCGCCCCACCGTCCCATCGGTCACCATGACTGAAGTGACTTGAGCATGATACCATGACGCCACTATGCTATATTGAGATACTGGTTTGCGGTGGTCCTTTGAAAGTGTGGCGCATGAATACAATTTCAGCGCAGACCTCGCAGTGCTATGTTACAATGACAATGGGAGTGTGTGAGGGGGGCTTTTTTAATGTATCAGCTCTTGATGAGCCAATGATGAAAATAGCATTGGTCAGTCTGTAAAAACGTAATTTGCACCAAGTAGCACAGCAAAAAAGCAGCACTACAAGCTAGCTCTCAAAGCAATGCCTAATTTGCAGCAGGCACATTATATGCAACGATGCCACAAATGATGCCACACACAGCAAGTGCCACAAAGCAAGCTTTCACAAAGAGGAAAGTATGCAAGCCTGTAAGCAAGCTTGTAGGCAAGCAAGTGCTATGCTGTGCCATGCAGGCCAGCCAGCAGGCAGGCAAGCAACTGAAGTGTTGATAGTCCAGATTTATATACAGTTGCAAGGGTACCATGTGACCAGAGTCATCAGGGAGTTGGCAGGTGAAGGTTGTAATTGAATAATGGCATAACAGCCCTTAGTACTCAGGTGAGGCCAGGCACTGATTAGCAGATTGGTTTAGATGGGACTGCTTGTTGCAAGAGTGTTGCAAGTTCTTAAAATGTTTCAGCCATTCATACGTTCATCACTATCAAAATGCATGTGCTACTCATACTTTGCTGCATCAAGCACTTTTTTAAGTATTGCTATTTCCTTAGAAATTGTTTCATCATGCTTGATAGTATCAGAGAATCTTTAACCAGTGAGAATGACTTAAGTTCTTCAGGTGGTATTGAAGCTTGATGGTGATCACGGACAAGTGGAGGATGAATGGGTTTCAATGGTGCTGCCTAAAACAACTTGGTTGTTTTCATAACGGCGAATGCTGCTATTGTGCAGTACTTACTGTTTATGCTCAATATGTGACTCAAAGTAGTATTTTCACAGTAGTTGTCTGTTTTTTCGAAAAACAGTAGAATGCTGTTGCAGAATTGCCCTAAATTAACAGCTATTTGTTACAGTGTACCAGTAAATCGACTTAAAGGTGAACTCTATGACCACCATTTTCAATTTCCAGAATTAGACATTTTTAGCAGCAAAACTTACTGTATTTTGGTCATACTAGTAAATATTAGTTCAAAGATCAAATTTGGCAATAGGCAGAACAGTTTCAATGAACAGCATAGTTGCAATACCTACTCTGGCCACAATTCTACACAGTGTACCTTTAATTATTCAAACTGATTGGGAATTAAATAATACAGATACAACTTAATCACTCTTGGTTGATGCAAAAGACGTACAGAAACGGGGCCTACAAATAAATAATTGAGATACACATACCAAAAATGATTAACACACAATGCTGCATTATGTCCCTAGCAATGTAACTGGAACTGACACATACGCCTCATTGTATATATAAAGGACATTAAATTGCCCCTATGGCATATTGCATGCTGTCCAAATAAAGTATTACCTTGCCTTGCCATTCCTCCACGCATACAGTACTACAAGTCCGAATTCCAACTTCCAGTTGGGTTACTAGAGCTGTCATAACTGATATCTCAGACTCTGCCTCTCTTATAGTATATATGACCACACCACACTACTCTACACTTCAGTGCCTTGGCCCTCTGTGGACAGCTTGCAAACCCAAGCAAACATACAACCTATTGCTAACATTGGGATGATAAGACAGGACTCGTCACTGCTGATATCTCTCAGCATGTGTTTTGCCTTGTATATGACACACACACACATACACACACACACACACACACACACACACACACACACACACACACACACACACACACACACACACACACACACATACATTGACACACACACACACACACACACACACACACACACACACACACACACACACACACACACACACACACACACACACACACACACACACACACACACTACCTGGTCTCCTCTCCCCCTCTCTTCTACCCACTGAGTTCCATCTGCAATAACAGAGGGCGGCCGTGCGGTGCCGGTGCCGGTGCCGGCTGGCCTCGGTGATGAAAGCGAGGGCTGACTGTGTCCCCGGTGGCCGCCCAGGCCAAATGAGATGCGGCGTGTCACGGCGCGGCAGAGCCACTGGCTTTTCCCAGGCCCCTCAGGTTGAAGTCATTACCGGGCATTGGCATACCTGTCCTTCAGAGCGCACACACACACAATCACACCGCACCGCTCCACACCGCACCGCTGCATCAACTGTCCTCTCCTGTTAGCATTTTGATAAACAAACAGGGGCCCCCGAAGAGGCTTGTTTGGTGGTGGTTGTCCATTACCTTGCTGCCTATCTGTGTGTGTATCTATGTGTCCGTGTGAATTTGGAGCTCACGGAAATTTGGATATTATTTTGTGTGTGTGTGTGTGTGTGTGTGTGTGTGTGTGTGTGTGTGTGTGTGTGTGTGTGTGTGTGTGTGTGTGTGTGTGTGTGTGTGTGTGTGTGTGTGTGTGCATATGTTTGGATGTTCTCCATTAACTTTTCTTGTATATGAGTTTTTGTATACACATCTTGTGTATGTGAATATGTTTGGATGTTTACTCGGTGTGTGTGTGTGTGCGCGCGCGCATATGCGTGTATTAGTTCGCTGTGTGTCCGTGCGTGCGTGCGTATGCGGGTGTGCACATGCACTTGTGCTTTTTCGAGTGTGTGTGTGTGTGTGCGTGTATGTGTGTGTGCGTGTGTGTGTGTTGAATCCACTGCAGTGGGATGAGGCAGTCTTAGCATGGCTCAGGGCTATCTCCTTACGCTATCCGTTTTAAGTGCTGTCAATGTTGCATGATAACAGCACCACTCTCTGGGCCTCCTAATTGGTTTAGGAAAAGCATCGTTGTCATTTTTTGCGGTCAGCAAACTCCTCGGGTAAGAGCAGGAGAGAGAAAGCGAGAGAGAGAAAGAAAAAAGTGGAGAAGTGCAAATAGCACAGCTGCCCACCCCTTCCTACACTTCTCTCTCTCTCCATCACTCTCTCTCTATCTCTCTCTCTCTCTCTCTCTCTCTCTCTCTCTCCCCCTCCTCCTCTCCTCCGTCCACCAGCGCCATGCACAGATCCTCCACCACTCTCTCGCCCCAGTGAGAAGATAATGATTATGTGCAGAGTGTGTGTTTGTGCGTCTGTTGTCTGTTTTCAGTTCTTGCTTTTAAAAATAATTGCTGTTGGTGCTGCACCCGTATCAGAGGAAGGCCAGTAATGACTGCTGGCACTGGTGTGGAACAGAGGGCGCTAGCGGGGGGAGGATGGAGAGAGGGAGACGCATGCCATGAAAAAAAAAGAGAGCAGAAAGAAAGAGTGTAGCAGAGGGAGGGGGCGACTCATTGTCAGCTGTGTGTGTGTGTGTGTGTGTGTGTGTGTGTGTGTGTGTGTGTGTGTGTGTGTGTGTGTGTGTGTGTGTGTGTGTGTGTGTGTGTGTGTGTGTGTGTGTGTGTGTGTGTGTGTGTGTGTGTGTGTTCAGGCAGGCAGTGACTGTATGTATATGAGTTTGTGGTGAGGCCCTTTGTGTAGTTGTTAGTTAATAAGTGTAGTGGTGTGTTGACTCATATGTCTGCGTGCCTGTGCGTGTGTATTTTGGGTGGACATGCTTTGTTAGCATCTTGGAATAAATGTGTGTCTGTGGCCAGAAATTTCTGAATATTTCCCGATGGCTATAAACCTTATACATTTATAAGTATGTGTATGTATGCATATTTTTTGGAATGCAAGTCTTCGGTGACATGGTAAATGTGGCTTGTGTGTGTGTCTGTGTGTGTCTGTGTCTGTGTCTGTGTCTGTCTCTGTGTCCGTCCGCCCATACATACATAGAAGTATGTATATGGATGGGAGTAGGCATGTTTCTATATTTTTTTTGTGTCACATTTTGTTGTAAATGCTGTTATGGGATAGATAGTTGGTGCAGGTATACAGGCCGGCTTACATTGGTGTGTATTCAAGTTCGGATAGTCTGTGTGTGTCTGTATTTGCTGTATTGTATGTGTGTGTGTGCGTGTGAGTCTGTCTGTCTGTCTGTCTGTCTGTCTGTCTGTCTGTCTGTCTGTCTGCGTGTGTATCTGTGTGTGTGTGTGTGTGTGTCCATGGTTATATATGTGTATACTGTATGTGTTAGGGGCGTACTCGCTGGCCTTTTGTGTGGATTAGTGCAGAGAGGTGGGAGAGGATGATGAGGCGTTGAGCACACTCCTGCTCTCGCACAATCACAGAGGGATTAGATCACACACACACACACACACACACACACACACACACACACACACACACACACACACACACACACACACACACACACACACACACACACACACACACACACACACACACACACACACAAACACACACCGCAGTCTCAAGCTCATCTCTCTTCCTTTCAAACTCACACGCACACACTTTTACACGCACACACACACACGCTTTAATTGCCCTTGCTTCTTTCATTGCATTTATTGCCTCTCTCTCTGCATTGCGTCGTCACCGGCACATCTGTAAAGGTCATTGTGTTGATGTCATTTACCTCCCCCAACCCACACACACGTACACACACACACACACACACACACACACACACACACACACACACACACACACACACACACACACACACACACACACACACACACACACACACACACACACACACCGCCTGCAGTATGTATGTGCCTGCCCACAGAATCTCCTCTGCTGAATTAGAGGCAGGGAGCAGAGTGCCTGGCCCTCCCCCCTCCCCCCCTGTGCAATCAACGTCCGGCTGCCTGCACGGAATACCTGATCTGGCCCATCACTCTCAAGTCTGTCTGTCAGTCCACATGCCTTACTGTCTGCCTGCCTGCCTGCCTGCACCCCCGTATTTGGACACCATAAGATGATGGATATGGAGAATGCAGGGCTGGAGGAGTAGAGGGCTGAGATTATGATGATCATGTCATTTCTCACTGAATTGCAGGCTTGGTGTTTTGCTGTTGTCGTTGTTTTTATATACAAGTAGCAGAGCAGTTGTTATGTACGTACTTCAGTTAGGCGAAGCCCCTCTCTTGTTAAATGGATGTCTGCTTTCAGTCAGATGCATATATTGTGTGGAGGTCATTCACAGGAACACACACACACACACGCACAAAGCATAGATGTATGTATACTCAGAGTAGCCTTTAACGTGCACGCGCGCCCGTGTGTGTGTGTGTGTGTGTGTGTGTGTGTGTGTGTGTGTGTGTGTGTGTGTGTGTGTGTGTGTGTGTGTGTGTGTGTGTGTGTGTGTGTGTGTGTGTGTGTGTGTGTGTGTGTGTGTGTGCGTGTTGGCATGTTCTCTGTCCCAGGTGCATATCTATGAGGGGCGTGTGTCGGAGCTGAACGGGCAGCTGGCGCGGGCCCAGCAGTGGGGGCAGCAGCAGCTGGCAGCCCTGGAGGAGCGAGAGGAGGAGGTGGTGGCACTCAGGGTGGAGGTGGCCTCCGTCAGGGACAGCTACCACACCACTCAGGCACAGGTACAGTACAGGGCAACTGACCTTCACTTCACAGCCAAAAACCTTGGTGTGACGCTAGATTCATTTTTTAACATGGAAAAGCAAATTAATTTGGTCGTGAAATCTAGTTTTTATCAATTAAGGGTTTTATCCAAGGCTAAACCTTTTTTATCTTTTAAAAGCTTTGAGATGGTCATCCATGCTTTTATTACCTCCCGCCTGGACTATTGCAATGCTCTATATGCTGGCATTAATTCCTCATCCATCTCACGCCTGCAATTAGTCCAGAATGCTGCTGCCCGCCTTCTCACCAAAACACGAAGGCGGGAACACATAAGACCTGTGCTTGCAGCTCTTCACTGGCTCCCCATACGTTTTAGAATAGATTTTAAGATTCTTTTATTTGTTTTTAAATCCCTTCATGGCTTGGCACCCTCTTACCTGTCCGATCTTTTAAAAAAGCACTCCCCCTCCAGGGGCCTCAGGTCAGTTGACCAAGGCCTCCTAATCGTGCCCCCCTCCAGATTGAAGAGTAGAGGAGACAGAGCCTTTGCGGTCATAGGCCCGAAACTCTGGAACGAGCTCCCAGCCCACATACGTTCGGCCCCATCCCTATCGGTTTTTAAAAACCATTTTTATGCCTTAGCTTTTAACTCTCTATAAACTTCCTAGTTTTTCTTATCTAGTGTTTTACTTATTATTTGCCCTTCTTCTAATTTGTTACATGAGCCTTCTGTAGTTTTAGCATATTTATTGGCACCTAATTAGCCTCTTTTTTATTTTTATTTTTCACACACTTCTTGTATATATGCACTTTCCATTGGTTATTATTGTTTTTAAGTGCTTCAAAGATTACACTGTTTCTATGTTTATTTTTATTTATTTTTGTTGTTGTCTTTGTGTGTCTTAAGGGGTCCTCAAGTCCTTTTATCTGCCTGTCCAGCACTTTGGTCAGCTATCTTGTTGTATTTTAAAGTGCTCTATAAATAAACTTTGACTTGACTTGACTTGACTTACTCAAGACACACCTCCAGCACTGCATTAAAATCAATGGTGCTTCATTTATTGGCAAATTATTAATATGCTGCTTAAATATAAATAATTTGACTCCAACAGATGTTACTTCTGTATATTATTGGTTGACAAATAGAAATACATTGTCTATATATACGTATTGTACAGTATATTGAGTATATATTGAGTACGATAGAGACAGTATATTGTACCTATTGTCACCCAATTTGGCTTCCATGAATAGATTCTCTTCAATTAGTCTCACCCAAACATTAGGTAGACTGGTTATTGTAAATGGAAAATATTTTATTGTTTCTCTGTGTGTGTGTGTGTGTGTGCGTGCGTGCGTGCGTGCGTGCGTGCGTGCGTGCGTGCGTGCGTGCGTGCGTGCGTGCGTGCGTGTGTATGTGTGACAGGTGGAAGCCTTGCAGTCACGACTGGACTCCACTGAGCAGAAATACCTGGCTGCCGTGTGTGAGGTTAGTACACACTTCACAGCAGGCTACGTTTAGTATTCTGTAGATGATTTTAATGACATTCAACTCATTTCAGGGATATGAAATATTTTATTTTCAGTTCAATGACATATAAAAAAAACTGTACACAACAATCAAAAATAATAATCCTCTGCTTCCCCCTCTACTTCCCCAGGCAGAGGCACTGCGCCAGTCCCTCGGTGACGCTCGCTCCGACAGCAGCCGCATGCATCGCGAGAGTCAGCTGGTTGTCTCCAACATCCAACAGTGGGTCAACGACCAGAAGTATGTTGTTGCTCCTGGCTCAGATCTGCAGCAGTGCGACATGAAAGGCTGCTTTTTTACAGGGAGTTATGGGGATGTGCTGATGATAAAGATGGATGGTCACACTGCTAGCCTCATGGTTATTTTCTTTTTTTCTTCCTTTTTTATGTAGACAAGCCAATGAGAAAACATCTCAAAAGATTCAAGAGCAGATCAAAACCATAGTCAACCTCACTGCAGAGAAAGAGTAAGTTGTATTCTTCTTTATATGTAAAATTATTATATTTTTCACTCACACAGACATTGCATTACATTTTGCAGATGTTATAATCTTACAGACGATTTGCAAAGAGACTTACAGCCAATTTCCACTTTCCACTCTGGTGACTGTTTAGAACGTGGAGGTTTTGGTGCTTATGTCTGTCCACTGTATAAATGCATATTGTGTTAAGGTGACAAGAGTGTGTTGTTGTTGTGTGTTGATGTAGTCACCTGCAGGAGAGTGTGGAGAGGCTGCAGCAGGAGTTGAGGAGGCTGAAGACAGAGCTGGACGACAGCAGGATAGAGATGCGACAGCTGAAGGTGTGACCCACACACGCACACACACACACACACACACACACACACACACACACACACACACACACACACACACACACACACACACACACACACACACACACACACACACACACACACACACACACACACACACACCTTTTACAAATTGAAACACACGGGCAACAGATTTCTCTCTCTCGGTCACTACAAACACATCTAAACACACTCTTACAGGCACTCTTAATCAGCTGGTCCACAGGGAAACTGTATGTGTTTTGTTGATTTTGATGATGGTGGTCATAATGACTAGTAGTGAATGGTTGGGAACATGGACAGGTCTCATGATTACAAAGACACTGATGATTGCAGACATGTTGACAGTCCAGTCCAGGCTGATGACGATGATGATTATAATGATGACGATGATGATGACATTGACAACAATGACGATGTTGAGGATGATGATGATGATGATGATATTGATTACAACAGGGATGATGATGTTGTTGATAATAGTGATGATGATGATGATGATGATGATGACGGTGATGATGACGACGACCAAGATCAAGATGATGATCAGTGCTGTTTGTTTCTTCCAGGCCAAACAGGGGAGCATAGGCGACCTCCCCAGTGCCTTGAGTCCATCTGCACATTCGCCGCGGACAGCCAAGTGAGTATATTGAATCGTCTTTAGTTATGCACTTCAGCTGCACAGTATTCATAAGCTACCTCCCTTGCTTAGAGATGCAGAGAGAGAGAGAGAGAGAGAGAGAGAGAGAGAGAGAGCACAAACAGTAATCTGGACAAGGCTCGCGTGTAAACTCGAATCAATAGCACCGCTGTGGAATTTGACACGTTCTGTTGAAGTGCTCACTGAAAGGAGGCAGGAACGTCAATGATGAATGATCGATTATGAACTAAAGAGAAATACGGTGAAATAGCTGGGCCCCGCACCGCAAAAGCAGGAGGGGAAAAAATAATGCAAAGTGACACACACACACAAACACACACACGCACACACACACAGACCTGATTGGGAGTCATGTCAGGGTCACGTTCAAGTGAAAACACCATCAAAAGCATGCACCTGGGGCTTCAAGGCACCCAGCGAGACCTCACAGCCCCTTTCTCCCTCCCTCCACACACATGCACACAAGCATACACCTGACATAATGATATAAAAATGATTTTTCAGAGGCCTTCTTAGTGTGTGTGTGCGTGTGTAAAAGAGAAAGCTGTGTCTGTGTGTGTGTGTACCTGCGAGAGGAAAGTGAGAGGAGAAATGTAGGTCATTAACAACACTCAGTGCCATCACATCACTACTGGCCCCCACTGACTGGCTGCCCATCTCACCACCACTCAAGAGCGGCCCGCCATCGCCGTGTAGTGCAGTGCAGTGTAGTGTAGTGTAGCGCCAGAGCAGAGCGCTTTATTGGATTGCACGCTTGTCTGCCGTTGTTCTGGGATTTGCATAGTGTCTCTGTGTGACTAATGGGCCATGCCGGCCATCCATGAAGATCAGAGGAGAGGAGAGATGGAGAGAGAGAGAGCGAGCGAGAAAGAGAGAGAGAGAGAGAGAGAGAGAGACGGAGAGAGTTGGCGATGGAGAGGTAGGTGAGAGGTGAGTGGCGTTAGTGGAAGATATCTGGCAGATTGGTGTTTTGAAATCCCCCAGAGGCATCGCAGGAGCTGTCACTCCCACCCTCACCCTCACCCTCCTCTGGTGCTCTGGGGTGTGGTGCCATGGGACACTCTCATCATCCTCCAGCCCTCTCTACTCTCACACACTTTGCTCATCCGTCTCAGTGTGTGTGTGCATGTGCCTTTGATTGAGAGTTTGTGTGCGGCTATGTGTGTGTGGTGTGTGATTTGGAGAGGGTGTGCGGCTGTGTGTGTGCGTGTGTGTGTGTGTCTGCCTGCCTGCCTGCCTGCCTGCCTGCCTGCCTGCCTGCCTGCCTGTGCAGGGTTGTGTGTGCGATGTGTTTGAGAGGGAATGAGTGTGTGAGTGCGTGTGGCACAGGGGAACAGGCGCCTGTGTGAGTGTGGCCACCCCCCCTCTGCCATCTAGTCATGCCGGCCAAGGCGGCGTCCGACCCCCAGTAGTCTCCAGCCACCGCGGCCCTGCCGCTTGTTAACACCAAAGATGCATTTGCTCAGCCGGGCAGATAATTTCAGGGGTGACTGCTGAAGGGCCAGCAGAGAGGGACTGTGAGGCAGAGATACCCCAAAATGGACAAATGGGTATGTTCAGATGTGTGAGAGATGAGTGTGTGGGAGAAAGAGCGGTGTGTGTGTCTGTGCGTGTGTGTGCTTGTGTGCTTGTGTGCGTGTGTGCGCGTGTGTGCGTGTGTTCAGCATGTGCGTGTTCCCTTCTAGGCTTCTGTCTATCCAGCGTGGTAACACACTTCTCTTGAGTGACCGATGGCTGATGAGCCATTCAACCTCCCCTGCACGACTCTAATCCCAAAGTCATCAAACGGCTTCCAGAAAGTTCCCTCGTCTTCCATCAGGGCGACTCCCCCGTCCCTCAGATTGCCTGTGAATTTTATAGCAGATTCTGAAACCCCCTCCCCACAGCCCCTACACACACACACACACACACACACACACACACACTCACACACACACACACACACACACACACACACACACACACACACACACACACACACACACACGCACCCCATGCTCCAAGCACACACTCAAAACATACTCCAAATAAACACATCTCACTCACTCACGTGTACACACACACACACACACACACACACACACACACACACACACACACACACACACACACACACACACACACACACACACACACACACACGTACGTACGTACGTACGTATAGCCACCGCCTTCTTTAACCCACCACCGTCAGACTGTGGAGGGCTCATTTCCAGCAGCCTAGTCCCGTCGGTGAGCAGACAGCCGTGTTTTCATGTGGGCACAGGCAAGGCATTTCCCCTTAATAAGCCTG
>NC_085878.1:11515739-11548239 GCF_034702125.1 Engraulis encrasicolus
CACACACACACACACACACACACACACACACACACACACACACACACACACACCGACTGACCCCCACGCGGTCCCCCCACACTTGTTAGAAAGTTATAATGACAGCCAGCCACTTTATTATTATTCACACCCCTCATTGTCTCCTCTCTGCTAATTACCTTCGCTCCAGCTCCGGCAGCGGCAGCGGCAGCAGTAGTAGTAGCCCTCTCTGGCCCTCTCTGGCTTTTCCCTTCCCTTTTTCCCTCTCTCTTCCACCACTGCCATTCATTTTTTATTTTTTTCTCTTCTCTTCATTCCCTCCGCCTTTTTTTCCTCCTCCTCCTCTTTTCGCGTGTCCGACCGTGAGCCTGTTTGTCCCGGCGGAATTAAGTGGCTCGAAAGGGCACGCATTAGCAATGCAGCCAGTCAGCCCCGGCAATGGCCCAACAAGCCAATTGTGTATGCAAAGCCTTTTTCTGAATCTGTAACGCAGACAAAAACAACCATCCCTGGAACGGGAGGGGAAATGTATGAGAAAAAAATATATAATAATGAAAGAGCGTGAGGGTCACATTAGTGCAGGCGGACCATCGTCCAAATGAGCAGAGCCGATCAAGCATTTGCATTCATTTAGGAGAAGGGGGCACGAGGGGCCACAAGGGCACTGGCGGTCAGGTGAGGCAGCTATCCACCAAAACTCCCACCCCACCTTTACCCCCTACTCTCTACCCGCTTCACTGGGACGCCGCTGCCCTGCGAGGTCAAGCCTTAACCAGGGGCACGTGCGTGATGGCAAACATGTTGCTCAACGCTCGGCGCTCATGTTGGCTTGACCTTGACCTTCTCCACAGCCTCCCTCCCTCCCTCCTCACCAATCCCAACAATCCCCTACACCCCCGTCCAATATCCACTGCAACAAACCCTTCCCCTACCCCCATTCAACCCTCCACCCCATCTCCCATCCCCAATCCATACCCACGATCCAAACCCCTACTCCCATCCAACCCTCCACTCCAACAACCCCTACCCCCATCCATCCACCCTCCACCTTCCACCCCCTCCAACTCACCTTGTATCCTTGTGTAGCTGTCATGTCTGTGGGGAGCCGCACCACCACAGCCCTTCAGTTCCAGGGCCCAGATGCAGGGAGAGACAGGGCTGCAGCCTAGCATCACCACACTGGGGAGGCTCAGAGCAGACAGCAGCGCAGGCACTCTGCCAAGACAGCAGGGAGCAGAGCTGCGGAGGAGCGCCGCAGGAGGTCAACAGTAGAGGAGAGGAGGAGCAGGTCAGCAGCGGAGTAGAGGAGAAAGAGGAGGTCAACTGTGGTGTACAGGAGGAGGTCAACAGTGGAGGAGAGGAGACGCTCAGCAAAGGAGAAGAAGAGGAGGTCAGCTCTAGAGTGGTAGGTCAGAGCAGAGGGACAGGTTCCTGAAGGGAAGGGTCGTGACAGCCAGGGTATTCACGATTGACATCTGAAACTTAGAGCAGTCACAGTGTTTGCACTTGACAGATAAATGAGGCACATACTTGACATTGTAGCTCTCTCATGTGTGTTTAGGGGAGATGTTCTGTTGGTAATTTATCTCAATTTAATTACACTAGAGAAGCAGGTAAGTGATGCGGTGACATAATAAGAGGAGTTGGAATTCAAATGTAGTGTAATGGAAAATGAAAGATACCCGACACCAATGGGTTTCATATTAGCTATATTTTGGGGGTCATCCCTATGTTCCCCGGGTCCTATGTTCCCCCCAACCGGGGAACTTAGGACCCTTTTTTCAAAAAAGGGTTCTAACTTCCCCGCTACTTCCAAGTAGACTGCTGCCGCATGGCAAAGCGCAGGTTGTTGTTGCACCTCTGACAGGTTAGGTTTAGGGATAGTTTTGGTCATGGCACAAATTTACCACTCAGAAACATTGCATTACTGACTGGTTAGGTTTAGGGATAGTTTTGGGAAGGGCACAATTTGAAAAATTGGAAACATACAATGCGGGGAACTTAGGACCCTTTTTTCAAAAAATGGTTCTATGTTCTCCGCTGCTTCGAGGTAAACTGCTGCTGCATGGCAAAGCGCAGGTTGTTGTTGCACCTCTGACAGGTTAGGTTTAGGGATAGTTTTGGTCATGGCACAAATTTACCACTCAGAAACATTGCATTACTGACAGGTTAGGTTTAGGGATAGTTTTGGGAAGGGCACAATTTGAAAAATTGGAAACATACAATGCGGGGAACTTAGGACCCTTTTTTCAAAAAAGGGTTCTATGTTCTCCGCTGCTTCGAGGTAAACTGCTGCTGCATGGCAAAGCGCAGGTTGTTGTTGCACCTCTGACAGGTTAGGTTTAGGGATAGTTTTGGTCAAGGCACAAATGTACACCTCAGAAACATTGCATTACTGACAGGTTAGGTTTAGGGATGGTTTTGGGAAGGGCACAATTTGAAAACTCGGAAACATAGAATGCGGGGAACATAGAACCCTTTTTTAGAAAAAGGGTCCTATGTTCCCCGGTCCCATACAAAGACAGGCGAACATAGGACCTGGGGAACATAGGACCCGGGGAACATAGGTACGCTCCCATATTTTGCTAGCATTGAGGGCGCCACCCAAGCGTTGACAAAGTGCAGCAACCAGACCCAAAGCATAATCTACATGCTCTTTCGTAGCAGTTTGACACCTGTGTGCAGGGATCTGTCGAGAACAATGGAATCAGTGCGCCACACCTCGTCAGTTGTAAAATGTGGAAAGCACAGTGCGCCACACCTCCTCAAAGCTGCTGTATAGCTGCTGTATTTCATTTTACACTGAACCAATGAGGCGTGAGAATACTGTGGTAATATAAAGCTGCGTATACACCAAAAAATGTCCTAAGCTGCCCGAGTAGCAGAGGTTGTTGAAGAAGTTTGGCTATGAGTTTCCTTTATTTGCTCTGGACATGACATTGACATCTATGTAAGGGTTAACGTTCGGCGAGAAGGTCGCTACCGTGGAATAGCAGCACGACAGAGAGAATCTTTAGACCCCGACGCGGAGCGGAGGGGTCTTGTTCTCTCTGAAGTGCTGCTATTCCACAAAGCGACCGACTCGCCGAAAGTTAACCCGCTTATTATATGGATATACTTACATGATTCACACATGGCGGGGACAGTTCTTTAGACCTATTTAATGTTAAGCTTGTTGCTGCGCAAAACAAAACAGTGCCGTTGTGGAACACCGCTAGGCAACAGCTAGGTAGCCAGGACAACAGGTGTTGTCTATCACAGCAGCTGATTAGAGTGACAAAAGACCGGACCCCCTGCGGAGTGATATGAAACATTCGCTTTAGCCACTGACTTGTATACAAGCCAGTGGCTTTAGCAGTGAACGTCTTGTTGCCATTGACAGCGGTAGCCAGGACAACGGGTGCTGTCTGTCTATCACAGCAGCTGATTAGAGTCTTGTTGAAAAGTCGCTTTAGCAGTGAAAAGTCTTGTTGCCATTGACAGCGGTCTGTTATAGACCAACCCGTCCGTTATCGAAAAATAACAGACGTCCGAACGTTGGGGAGCCCCGTTGAAATGAATGGAGCATTCGACAGATGACGTCACAACCATATAATAAAGAGAAATAATGACTTACGTCGCTCCAGTAGCGTATGTTTCTCTTGGTGTACATGCAGCTTTTATTTAGTTAAGCTATGATAAGAGAAAGTAGAGAATCAAAAGCATCCTAAGTGTGCATGTAGCAGGATTGTTTCTACTACATGTCTTGTGAGTGTGATATCACCTTCAGTAAGTTGAGATGGACCCGCTTGTACTTCTAGTGATGTGACAGTGATATTTGACTTCTGTGTTGGCACAAGGCACAGCCAGACCTGGAGAGCAGTCGCCAACAGTCGGAGGGAGAACTCCAGGAGGATGATGGCCCTGGCTGCCAATCTCCCAAACAGCTAACAGATAACACCACCCACCACCACTCTCTGCTAACAGATAACACCTCCCACCACCAGCCTCAGCTAACAGACACTGTTAACCACCACTCTCTGCTACCAGACACCGCCAACCATCAATTTGTGCACTGTCGCATGACCTTCGCTGTGGAGGTGGCACGCAGAATGGCCCAGCGCAGCCTTGAGAGGAGACCCCTGCTCAGGCTGCCGTGGGGCAGAGGTGGGGTGGGGACGGGGACGGGGAGCAGCAGACACACACCTGCTGCTGCTGTGGGGATGATGAGGAAGGCTGTGGGCCTCCACCACCCCTCCCTTTGGCATAGTCGCTTCTAGGTTCTAATTTGTAATGAAAGTTAATAAAATATATAGAGTAGAATATTTTAGTAGAAATGACTTTTTCTGCTGTTATATGTGCCATCCAAAAAACACATTGGTCCTAACTTGGGCCTTTCCCCCTGGATGCCACTGGCCTTTGGAGGACCATGAGTTGGACAAAATGATCTCAGAGATTAACAGTCAGACAATGTGAATGTATTGTTCAAAAGCCAGGTATGTGCAGAATGTGTACAGTTTCTTTTTTAGTTTTTTTTGTAAGGGAGAATTTAACAATTGTTTAAGGGGGTTATTTGTAACAGGGTTGTGTCTATTTGTGTTTGAGAACTTCTGTGCATGTTTTCAGGGAAAGGTAAGCTGTGAAACATTGAACTTGTTTGATTTGTATCAGGGTCATTATGCTTCATGTTGTTGTTTTAACCATCGTTGCTGGTGTTTTTATTTAGTATTTAACATTCAGTTGTGTGGTTGTGTAACTGAACTTGTAAAATATCTGTCTCTTCATAAATTGAAGGAACTTATTTATTTGAATTGTATCACCTTTGTTTTTTGTTGTTGTAAATTTGGGTATCTTACAAGGTTACTTTTACTGTGTATGTTTATATGTCATGGCCTTTATTATCATTTAAAAGATTGTAGTGAAAAAGGTGTGCCTTCTTAGACAGATAGCTGTCCTTTGATTGCCTGAGTTTTGTGATCACTGAACCTGTCATATTTAGATTTTTATCCATATTGTGCCATGTTCCCATTATTCATTACTGTGAATTAAAAGTATATGAAGCCGATTCTGCTGCATCAAAATGTGAATTCTAAAATCATTTGAATAAACTGTGAGTTCTGAAGTGAATCCCTCGTTCATGTCCTTCAATGTGTCTATTATTTGCTGTGTGCTTAGTTCCTATTATGCTGTGATGCTCATATATTGGGACATGCCAAGAGATGTGCGGTCTTCTACAGTACCGATAGTTTCTTTTCAAACATAGTGTAATGTATACCTGTGGGAAAAAAAACCTTGTTATAGTATAACGGTATATACGGACTGGTAGAGTGAATGGTTTATCTACAATTTTCTAGTCTCTCATTTCCAATACTCATTAACATGAGAGTGTGTATATTGCACATTATTCCTTTTAGTGCTGAAAGCAGCTGCCTGCACTGTGTTGGCTGCAGAGTTCCACAGTGCTACCGCATGATACAGCTGAAGGGCTGGTATTGTAGCTGTGAAGTGGACCCATTAAAACGTAGAGCACGCGCTTTCATAGCCACCTATCCTTCCAGAGACGCTGATCAATTCCACCCACATTACATTTTTGTATTACATAAAAGCTTAAAGCCAGCTTAACTGTCATTTCCATATGGCACCCATGATTAGCAAGGAGTGTTGGCGTTTAAAACTTGAAATTAAGATCAGTGCTCCAAGGGCATTAATAGGATGGGATGATTTCCCTCAAGCTGTGAAAAATGACAAAATGGAAATATGACATGTTTTCGCTCGTCGTCATGCGTGTGGACAGAAATAGGATTTCCATCTTCCGCCCGCGGACTCAAATTACTTATGACCAGCTTGTGTTAGAATGCATTCGATTTTCACTTTTTTTTTTTTTTAACCAGACCTGTCCAGCAAAATAAGGAAAAGAGAAATTGTTAGATTTGCGAAAATAAAAAAATAAATGTCTGTACGGTTAAAGAATAGTTTCCACATGTAAATGGAAATATGGTATTGGCCTCTGGGTAATATATCCCACTGTCCTCCTGCTTACACACATTATGCACCACACACACACACACACACACACACTCACACACACACACACACACACACACACACACACACACACACACACACACACACACACTCACACACACACACACACAGGCAGCCTGACACACACAGAGGGTAGTAAACAGGCAGGCAGGCGCTGTGCTAGTGTGCCGTGGCCCCCACACTTGAGTGGTCAGGGGTCGTGTGTTCCCTGTGTTGATTTCCGGCTGGCAGTGAAGTGATGCAGGAGTGGTTACAGTCAAAGGGATCAAACTACAGACCCACCGACCCGCGTGCCGTCGCTCTGGCTGTTTGCTAAGCCTCCCGGCCGGATAAATCCCCCCACCCCACCTTTCAGGCCCAGACGAGAGGAGGCCATCTCTTTCTGCTTTGCCGAAATCAATAGGCAACATTCTCTCTAGCAAAGCAGTCAATACCCCACACTTAAGGTGTCTGAGGAAACTAAAGAAGGCCAATAAGTGTTATTAATGCCCTGGGCTTTCCCAGGCCCTGCCTTTAAGGGTGCTTGTGGCACCCCACACGTAACGTCAACACAACCTGTGCTGTTGGTGGTGGCGGCGGTGGCCTTGCTATTGATACTGTACCACCAACCACCAGCACCTGTATACCAATACAAGACTGAGTAGTGGGCTTACAGCTGTGAGCTAAATAGGACACCGTGGCCTAGCCACAACACGCACTCAAGCAGGGGGAGAGAAAAAGCACTCGCAGTTGTCCCAATTTAAGTAATTGTGATGAATAAAAATGTCAAAGTAATTTCTTCCAACTTCCCGTTTTTTTTCTCCTCGCCGCATGTGTGCTGCTGTGCTGTGTGGTATAAAAGCCTTTGATACGGTAGCTCTTAATTATTGAACACAATATCCGCGCCCCATGTGACTAATACGAGGGGCCACATTGTTCAGTCTCTGTGCAGCTGACAGGAGTATCAGACAGCATGGCAGATTAAAGTAATGATGGCACTCGTTAATGCAAGCTTCTCCCCATCTCCTTTTAATGAAGCCAGTTTATTTTGGTGTGAGGAAGGCGATGACATCAATAAAAAATAAAAAAAGAGAAAGATGTGAGAGCTTACAGGAACATAAGAGTGGCTGTTGTTCAAGGAAAGGGGGGGGTGCTTCTTTTTTAATTCTGCGTGGGCTGAAAAACATGATAAAGACAGCCATCTATGGAAGAGAAGGCAGCTCATCTATTATTGAAGACGCCATCAACTTAAGACTTGATGAAAGTGTAATCTACAGTAGTTTTTTTGTACAGCACAATAATCTTCTACGAGGAAAGCTGTTTGTGTGCTGCCATGTTGTCTGTAGCAAACAAAATATGCACACTGCGGTGTGTGTGTGCGTGTGTGTCTGTGTCGAGGTGACAGTATCGTTCCCAAGGTCAAACACACGCTCATCTTAAAAGCTTTGAAGTGCTGCAATCATCGTTAAATGGCGGAGAGAGAGCATGTCCATTCGGAGACACTCACATGGCGGTGTGTAGCAGCATATTACACCACTGCTGATTGTTGGTTTTTTAAAAGCCTTCCCTAGAGAAACCATACCACCAGAAATTGTACTTTAAATTCATGGGGGGGCTGAAACTTGCAATTGTCATTTAGCTACTGAGCTCGTCATTTTCTCAATGCAGAGGAATCTGGAACATGTATCTCTTTCTGGTCACCGCTAAAAGACACAAGAAGTGGAGAGGAATGAGGAAAGGGCAGTTACAGCTTTGTGCGTGTGTGTGTGTGTGAGAGAGAGAGAGAGAGAGAGAGAGAGAGAGAGAGAAAGAGAGTGTGTGTGTGTGTCAGAGAGAGAGGGGCAGCATGTGTGTGTAGGTTGGTTACATTCTTCTCTTGATTCAATCAAGCGAAGGCCGTGGTTCCCAGCAGGGCTGGGGGGAAAGAGGAGACGGCTCAAGTTAAGTTCCCAGAGAGGCCTGCTGAGCCTCACGCGCAGCCTTGGATGTAATTGGCTCCCAGAAGGCGCTTCGTTATGGCGGGGGGTGAGGAGGTAACAAACACAGCCTCTGTCTCTCGGTGTGTGAGCGTGCGTCGTTTGTGTGTGTGTAGTGTGTGTATAGTGTGTAGTGTGTGGGTTGAGGAATGCCCCCTGTATCCTGTGCTGCCTCGTCCTGCCACATAGCCAGCTGCCTTCTTGCCTCTCTCTCTGCCTGCCTCGCTCCACTCCACTCCCTGGCACCGTCACAACCCTGGAGTTAATTAAAAGAACGCTTGATGCACTGTTTTCCTCATCAATCTCACTCGTGCTCTTATTACGTTTGTAATGACAGTGGGCCCTGTCCCTCACACTGGCTGAGAGATGCGGGGGCAGCAGGGGTTTGGCAGTTGGTGGGGTGAAGGATGATGGGCAGGGGAGGGTTGATGGGTGGTGATGGGGGTGATGGAGGAAGGGAGAGAAGGAGAGATAGAGGCAAGAGAGCAGGGAGGAAGAGAATAGGGAACATCAAGGGCTGTGTCTCCAATAAACCTCCCAACCACCTGTCAGTGGCCAAGACATGACAACATGCCTCTTGTCTCTTGTCCCTGCTTGTGGTCTCAGAGGGGAAGGAGTGGGGGTGATACACTGTGTTTGTGTGGGAGAGGGGGTTATATGTTTGTGTGTGCGGATGTGCGTGTGTGTGTGTGTGTGTGTGTGTGTGTGTGTGTGTGTGTGTGTGTGTGTGTGTGTGTGTGTGTGTGTGTGTGTGTTTGATGTCTATGTTTTCAACTGTGTGTGTGTGTACTTACTATACTACTATTGTGGGGACCTCAACCTGACATTTCACCTCAGCTGTGAAGACATTTGTGGTTGTGAGGACATTTTGGTCTATTCTCACAGCCATTATAAATATGTTTTGTTTTTGATGAAAAAAACTGCAGAATTGGAGAAACATTTGTTTACTGACAGGTTAGGGTTAGGGATTGTTTTGGTAAGGGCACAGTTTAGCACCCACTAGTTTTGAATGCTAGTAAAATGCATTGGAGTCAATGGAAGGTCCTCACAAAGATAGTAATAGGTGTGTGTGTGTGTGTGTGTGTGTGTGTGTGTGTGTGTGTGTGTGTGTGTGTAGGGCTGGATTAATGCACAGGCTAGATATGGCTGCAGCCTAGGGGCCCCCACCTGCCAGGGGCCCCCTGATTACCCAAAAGTGAAAAATAGCAGAATTGGGACAAGATGCAATATTGAAAAATGTATCCACCGTGTTGAGAACAGTTGGTAGACATGTTATCCTGAATTTTTAACTCGTAATTATGACACTGTCTACGTAATTTTTTCACAAAATTTGCCTTCTGGGGGGCCCCATAGTAACCTGTAGCCTAGGGGCCCCGGGCCATCTTAATCTGGCCCTGTGTGTGTGTGTGTGTGTGTGTGTGTGTGTGTGTGTGTGTGTGTGTGTGTGTGTGTGTGTGTGTGTGTGTGTGTGTGTGTGTGTGTGTGTGTGTGTGTGTGTGAGAGAGAGAGAGAGCGTATGTGTGTTGTATGTTGTTCATCTGTGTGTGTGTTTTTAACCTTGCAGTATGAGGAGCAGGTTCTCCAGTGCCCCACTGCTGATGGCTGCCACCACCACTGCCATCCTCCTAGCTCCTACAAAAAAAACCGAAAGAGAATAGAGGAGAGAGGCAGGCAGCCTCGCGAGCAGAGAGAAAAAGAAAGGCGGGAACCAGGGAGCTTTTATTATTAAGCCTCGGACAGGCGAGATGGGATGGCCACCGTTGCCGTCGTCACCACTGCTCACAGTCAGGCCGCCTTTTTTAATTCCCTTCATCATGGCAAAGACCTTCAAGCTGAAATCTCCTGTAAAGGTGACGGCCGCCTCTGTCATTCACACAGGGGATTTTCAAATGTCAGGCGCCCCAACCAGAGATTTGTCTCATTAAAACACCCGCCGGATGACCACTCGAGCCTTTCTCTTACCCCCTCCCTTCCTCTCTCTTTCTATCCCCCTTTCTTTCACTAACTCTCCCCCCCCCTCTCTTTCTCTCTCCTTCTGTCAGACAATCACCTGAGAAAAGAGGGGACTGAGAGGAAACATTTATAATCATCTCTGCTGCCACGAGGACCTTTGGGGATGCATGGCGAACAAGAACAAGGATAAATGCAAAGTTGAGCTATTCTTGTAGGAATCGGAGCTGCTCTATTTTAGATAGGCGCATCATTGTCTGTCTGGATGCATACACAGCCCCCTAATGGCTTAAGTGGCAGCGAAAGTGCAAAAATTCCTCGTCGGTTGCACACAAAACAGCTTTCTGATCGCCCTTGTTCCATTTACGCTGGACGGACTCCCAAAACAGTGCCGATGAAATTGCAGTGTTGTCTTGTGATTTTGAGGGGCCCCATTAATCCATTGTTTAACCCATTCACCAAAAAACAAGCCACAAAAAAGTTGTTGTCGAGGCTTTCTAACAGCAGCTAGGCGTAAGCTTTTAGAGGCATGATCAATCTCACACAGACTGGAGATGTGCATTTTGTTAGAAGCAGGAACGTGTCCAATTTGTTCACCTGTACGTGTCTAGAAACACTTCCTAAAACTTCTGTTGGGCAGGGTTGAGAGGTGTTGGTTGGGACTGTAATATAATTTCATCCAAGCCAACAAAAATAAACCAGTTACTTGAAATCCAATTGTGCCCATTTCTCCCTGGGACTAATCGTGACCTAGAGACACAACAGAAGTGAAAAATCTGCCGCCCAAATCCTCAACAAACCTGCTGCTGTGTGCTTTGCTCAGGCTCAGACTGTACCCTGGGGGAATAGTACTTTTGAGAGGAGTAAAGGACGTGGCTTTGTTTGGCCAAGGAAGAGGTTGGTTATCCATCATAATTATAATTAGAAAGTGTCGCCTCACCTTTCTGCCACATCAGCCTCTGATTTAATATGCTCTGCCTGTGGAGAGTAATTGAATTGTGTGTAAGAGAAAGGAGTGCGTCAGCAGGCACAGCAGAGAGAGGAAGAGAATGGTGGTTCAGTGTGTGCATGTGTGTGTGAGAGAGGGAAAGAGACAGACAGACAGACAAGCCTGAGAGAGAGAGATAGTGTGTGTGTGTGTGTGTGTGTGTGTGTGTGTGTGTGTGTGTGTGTGTGTGTGTGAACAGACAGACAGAATAACCTGTGTGTGTGTGTGTGTGTGTGTGTGTGTGTGTGTGTGTGTGTGTGTGTGTGTGTGTGTGTGTGTGTGTGTGTGTGTGTGTGTGTGTGTGTGTCACGGTGTTTGCATACGTGTTAGACCCAAGGGCTTTTGTGGAGAGGAGAAAGGGAATTAATTAAAACACAGGTTTATCCTTTCAGCAGTAGTACCAGTAATGAGCAGGTCCATAGCCATGAATGCTTATGTATTCAAATAGAGTTGGCTTAGTTTAGTTTAGTGGAGTGAGGCCTTGTGTTCATCAGGAGCAGAGAGAGAGAGAGAGAGAGAGAGAGAGAGAGAGAGAGAGAGAGAGAGAGAGAGAGAGAGAGAGAGAGAGAGAGAGAGAGAGAGAGAGAGAGAGAGAAAAGAGGAGCTGATGGAGGAGAGGAAAGGGAAATGCTACTGGGAACAGATGAGACTGAAAAATATTTACGCTGGCATCACAGCCTTGGAAAGAAGACAGTTAATCACTTCCACAGGTTGACCTGAGGAGCCCTGTGAAAAGTACAAATGACCTTAAAATATGTAATCAGCTTTGCATACCGAGTCTCTATGGAGAGACAGAGAGATGTGTGTGGTGAATGATATGCGATCTCTGGACCAAACACGGAAGCAAAACACAATGGCTAATTATTACAAAAGAATTGTTTTAATATTATTTTCACAAAAAAAATCTCAACACAAAATAATGAGATGCACTCAGTGCATCATCACCACAGATAAACATCTACCATGACTGACAGCAGAGCTAAAATCAAGAGGGAGGGAAGCTTACGGCTTAAAAACAAGCTGTACAAAAAGAAAAGAAGCACACAGAAAGGCAAGAAAATTAGTTTTTTGTTTTTTTTTTAAAGAACATTAAGTGGGTCCACAATATACTGATGGTGAGTACAAATGAGAGGGGAACCGTATCACCTCAAAGCCTGGCTCTACTAGCAGTTCCCCAATTTGGAGTGATTGTGGTTGGGGAGAGGTGTGTGCAGCTATGGGGGGCCCCTTTGGAGGACCCTGACTAGTAGTAGCTGTAGAGGGCACAAGTCCCATGCTGGGTGCTAAATCGGTGCCTCCGTGTTGCCTAGACAACACCTATGCTCTGCTTTCTACACTACACAGTGCACCTTTGATGATGCCACCAATGTGCCAAACAGCACACATACGCACAGTACGTATGCACACACTATCAAAGACGGGGTGTTTTAGCCATAGGTCACTTCTGTCCATTTTGTTTTTTGTCTTCTTTGTCTTTGTTTTGTTTCTTATAGATTTGTTTTGAAGGGGAAAGAAAGGTGGGGATACACTTAGTTTTGTGAGTTGAGAAAATGCCACAAAAAGGCAAAAAAGAAAGGAGAAACCTTTATCTCTTCAACAGCAAGTAACTTCCCTGCCATGATCATATGACGGTAACAGTAACCCCTGGTAGATGACAGGAGAGCTCTGAATCCCAAAATGCTGAATCCTGAATCCCAAAATGTCCAAAGACATTATTCAGAAAAAACATTCAGAAAAAAATATTGTACAATGGATTGCCTTGAAACAAGTTGACACACAATTTATTTCTATGCTAAAAAAACCCCCCAAAAAACATCTAAAGCGTTAAAGATCTTTTGTTGCTGTTAAATAATATTGCCACTGATAAGAGTGTAAAGTGTTTAAATCTAAAACATCAAGGATGGGTTTTTTGTTGTTTAGCAATATTGCCATTGTTGTTGTCGTGCGTGTGAAGTGTGAATGTGTTGGTGCAGGAGATAGGTCTGCGAGTAATAAAGGAGCCATTTCATGGGGCTCTCTGCTCTGCTCTGCACATACACACAGAGGACAATCACTCAGCCCTCCTCCTCCTCCTCCTCCTCCTCCTCCTCCACAGGGCTGGGCTGGGCTGGCCGCCTCACTCCACTCTCTTGCCTTATACAAGTGTGCCTACTGGTGGACAAATTGGGGTACTGAAAGGGACACAGAGTCACTGAATCAGCCATGTTTTGTTACTATGTGATGGGAGACAACGGAAGCCTGGGCACAGGAGATGGGCTTAGAGAGCGAGTTTGTGTGTAAAGAGTGCTTCAGAGGAGCATGGATGGTGTTTTGAAGGGACGTCCCAGGAAGGTTACAGGCCGAAGCGTGCTGGGGTACGTTTAGGGGTGGCGGGCACCTCCTCTCGTCTGCCAGGGGTACAGATTCTTGGGGACCTGGAAGAAAAGGGGAGAAGACACCATTTATTGACCAGTTCTTTTTTTTTTTAACAATACAATAAAACATATCAATATGTGTTCCAGTGTTGGCATCCTCTAGTGTCTTTACATCACTTAATGTACGTATGTACAGTTGAGGACGATATTATTAGCCCCTCTCCTGAAATTAGACATTTCTCTTGATTTCTCAGTAAGAATGACCATTATTCACCGTTTCTGTTATTCTGGAAACAAATACACTGATGGAGATAATGTTCAATGGGTTGAATTTGGATTTTTCTATTGTTTCGATGAGTTTAAACAAAAAAGGGCAAAAATGACAAGGACAAAATTATTAGCCCCATGATCATTAATTGTCAATATGGCGCCATTTATGAACCAAAACTGACAACAGGCTCTGATAAGTTGCTACCTAGGTTGGCACATGCCCCACTAGGGATTTTGGCCCATTTCTTCACTGCAAAGTGTTCTAGCTGGTCCAAGTCGCATGGATGCTGAGCATAGACATTAACCACAGACTCTCAGTGGGATTGAGGACTGGACTATGAGCGGGTGATTCCAATATCATGGTTTTAGTGTCTTTGAAGAACCTCTGAACTAATCTAAATGTATGCTTTGGGTTGCAATGTTGTTGGAAGACCCAGCAATCCAGATTCAGACCCAGACTCCCTGTCTCAGAGGCTGAATAACAGACTAAACTTGATGCCCTTCCACTATGTGTAACTGTGGAAACTGCTTAGCCTCATTAGACCAAAGAAGCATTGGACACCTGCCTAGATGATTGTTATTGACCTGGCCTCACCTGCAGCCCCCCCTCCCCCCCCCCAAGAAAGACAGTTGTTAGGGCTTGTCATCATATTGGGCTTTGGGGCCATCATCACAGAAGAACCCCTTTACTAAAGGCAGTGCATATCAGAGTGTTATTGAGCTTTGCCTGTGAACATTTGAAAGTCAAAAATGAGTTTTGAACGTCTCTGCTTTCATCTGATGATATTCAATTGCACCTGCTTTGATGCATGAATTCTGCTTCTGTCAGGTGAAGAAAGGGATAGACCTTGAATCGTTATAAGATGGTTTCCACAATTAAACATGGTGGTGGATGCATCATTCTGTGGCAGCCTCAGCCACAGGAAACCTTGTTTGGGTGTACGGCACCATAAAAACTGAAAATTATGATAGAATGTGGAAAGTGACCTTGCAAAAATATGCTCATAGAGGGAGTTAAGATCTTCACTGGATCTTTCAATAAGATAATAACCCAAAACTTGCATCTAAAATAGTTCAAATGTTCTTCAAGGATACTAAAACCATGGTCATGGAGTGGTTCAGACCTCAATCCCTTAGATAGTATTTGAAGAGTGCTGAAAATGAATGTCCATCCTCAACATCCATGCAATTTGGACCAGCTTAACTATTTGCAATTAAAAAAGTGGGCCAAAATCCCTGGTAGGACATGTGCCAACATAGTTAACAACTAATCAAAGTGCCTGGTGTCAATTTTTATTCATAAATGGCACTGTATTGACTATTAATGATAAGGGGGCTAATAATTTTGTCCTTGCCATTTTTACACTTTTTTGTTTAAACTCATTGTGAAAATGGAAAAGTCCAAATTGAACTTATTGGATACTATCTCCATGGTGTATTCGTTTCCAGAATAACATACATTTATTAATAATGATCATTCTCAATGATCAATGAAGAGATATGTCTAATTTCAGGAGGGGGGGCTAATAATATCGTCCTCAACTGTATGCCCCTGCACTGATCTGACTGCAAAATGAATTATGTTTAAAAGCTCTACTTATGCATTTACCACAACCATGATGAAAGACTAAATACACCATCTCTGATAAGCATGAGCAACTAAAACTTACTCCCCTCAATACAAATTTGTCTCTCAGTTGATTTCATAGAGACCTTATAGTGACAAGAACCTCAGCGGTTTCAGAGTCATTTATGACCAGGGTGTTTGTTTAATTGTTTTTTCTTTTCAACATTTTTTTTCCTAAATTGGGCAAACAGTAGTGTGAATAAGTCAGAGAGAGAACAGACATATGGGTGGCTGGCTGGAAGGAGGGTAAGACAGTCGTGAGTGAGCTAGAAATAGTGAGTGAGACAGGTGGGGATGGAATATGAGGGGGAGACATGGCTGTAGGGAAGGGGGTGAGACACTAATATGAGTACTGGTAATAGAATCTAGAGATAGGCAGGAGGCTGGGGAGGGTAAGACAGCAGCGAAAGTGAGCTTGAGAGAGATTTAGACAGAACCGCAGAGAAGGTGGGGGTGAGACAGCAATGAGTAAGAGAGCCAGAGACAGATGGCTAGATCACAGTAGTGGGAGCGAGAAAGAGAAAGAGGCGGAGAGAGATTTATACAAGGTTGAATGAAAGGTGGGGGTGAGACAGTAATGAGTGAGGGAAACAGAGACAG
Organism: Engraulis encrasicolus; assembly: GCF_034702125.1. Taxonomy (NCBI): domain Eukaryota; kingdom Metazoa; phylum Chordata; class Actinopteri; order Clupeiformes; family Engraulidae; genus Engraulis; species Engraulis encrasicolus. The sequence continues at coordinate 11,531,487 of NC_085878.1, forward strand.
ATAGACAGGTTTGAGTGAAAAGAGGGGGGGTGAGACAGCAATATGAGTGAATGCCAGAGACAGGACAGGGCTGCAATGGAAGGAGCGTTGAGACAGCGATATGAACGAGAGCCATGAGACAGATAGACGGGCTGGATGGATGGAGGGGGGGGGGGGGGGGTGAGAAGTGCTGAAAGTGAGGACAGGGGAGAGTAGAGGAGGACAGTCCGTCTCTCCGAGGGCCGCTGCGGTGCTGCGCGCCATGACAGCGCAATCTATCATCTTTAATTACAGCCCGGCCGCTACCAAGCTGCAGTCCCTCCTCCACACCACACCACAGCACAGCACAGCACAGCCATGCGGTAGCCACTACCAAGCAGCACCCCTCCACACCACATCACGTCAGGACCACGCAGCCACCGCAATTACACCCAGAAGGCCCTGACCTCACAACCAACTGCCTCCCTTCATCAAATGACACACACAAGCACGCAGACACAGCCAACACGCACACGCACACACACCCTTCAGACCAATCACATACACACTAGTGTTGCACCGATACCGATACCAGTATCGGCCGGGGCCCCGATACTGCACTAAAATGGTGGTATCGGTATCGGCGAGTACCAACAAATAGGGCACCGATACCATTTACAGATGCTCGTATGACACTTGAACGCAGCCTTGAACTTTTTATATTATATTTCGATATCAGAGGTATTTTTAAAAGTATAAAAAGTTCTACTGGATTCACTTTGTACAGTATTAGTCTTTTTCCTGTTTCACAAAGGTAGGCAGCAGCCTAACAAAGCCATGATAGCAATGATGTTACATCCAAGTAGTAGCCTATGCAGCTCTTCATAAAGCCTATATACTATACATTTTAACCAGAGTAGTATCGGCATCGGCCGATACTGCACAGTCGAGTATCAGGTATCGTATCGGGGCCAAAAAATGGTATCGGTGCAACTCTAATACACACCCATAACACACCCGTCACATACATACACACTCGCTCACGCACACTCGCTCACGCACACTCGCTCACGCACACTCGCTCACACACACGCACTCGCACTCGCTCACACACACGCACTCGCTCACACACACGCACTCGCTCACACACACACACTCGCTCACACACACACACACACACACACACACACACACACACACACACACACACACACACACACCCCTCGGTGGCCATCAGACTTCACCCCAGTACCCAGCAGGTAAGTTCATACGGTACATACCACCCTGGACGTGGCAGCAGCAGCAGCATCTCCTACCTCTTGTCTCTTGTCATCTCTCTTAGGCAATCAATATGCTTTCAATCTCTCTCTCCTTCAGTCCCCCCCCACCCTTTGGTGGGTCAGACACGGCATATCACTCAATCCCCTCTGCCCTCCTCCCATTCTTTTACTTTGTTGTTGTTATTTTTTTTTATCTAAATTGCGGCCCATGCAAAGGAGGCTTGTTGTTTTATGTCGTCTACGGGCTTGTTTTTTTGAGAGCAGCACTAACAAAAAAGCGAGCATTGACCCAGGCTGCCCCCTTTCTCGCTCTGTCTGTCTGACTGTCTCTCTCTCTCTCTCGTTCTCCTCAAAAACCACTCCAGGGGCTTTGTAGCAGAAGTGATCCTCAGATCACAGTGAACCAGGAAGAGTGAAGGAGGGGGAAGGGGGGCACATGGGCAAATGGGGTGGTACTAGTGGAGAGTTGTTGAAATTAGGGTGGGGGGTGAGGGGTATCCAGACATAGCTGCATGGATGAAGGAGTATTATAGTGGGGTGGGCTATGATGCGGCAAGAGGTGGGCTAGACTACACACTCAGTGAGATGAAAGCCAAATTCAGGCTAATGTGCCGGCTGCATGGCTCCTAATGCTATGTGGAGTTTGGGAGGCAGAGTGCAGACAGAGGACGATTTTTTTTGTGAGTGGTCCCAGTCTGTATGTGTGTGTGACAGAGAGAGAGAGAGAGAGAGCGAGACAGACAGACAGACAGACAGTCTGTGTAGTGTGTGTGTGTGTGTGTGTGTGTGTGTGTGTGTGTGCGTGTGTGTGTGTCTCCGTTTGCGTGCTAGTGTGCTTGTCCACGTGTGTGCACGTGGCTGTCTGTCCATGTGTGTGTGCGCTAGAAGGCCTCTCCTTTTCAACTGCCAGGTGTGTTGTAACCCGAGCCTTTCAGGCAAGAGAGGAGATTGTGATAATGGAAGCACAATCACACACAGCCTTCCTCAATAACACAACCTCCTCATCTCCATTGATCAGGCAAATGTACAAACACTGGATATCTACACACACAAAAAAAGAAAAACCATCGCTGAGAGCCCTATTCTATTCTCTATTTCCTGTGAGGTCCACTAAGCTCTCTGCTCATACAACAGAGAGTAACCTTGGCAATTCATGTTGGTTAGTTCTGTTGTCGTGTTTACACTACTTCCCCTTTCTATGCTGGTGAAAAGGGCCCCCAGTTTACGACTCGCTCTTCTGTTATTGGGACTCAATAGGAAAAATCCATCCGACTGTGTGTCTATTCAACTCACTTCGGTGCGATGGCACAGTGATGTGTGGTGTAGTTAATAAGAACTGAACCACTGAGGACGGTATGCCATGGCAGGAGCCACAAAACTGTGGAAAGAGGACCTCTAAAGCATCAGCTCATGAAAATAAAGAATGAAATCATCCGAAAAATGCTGCACTCTGGTTGGCTTTGGTTTATTGATTGTGTATTCTGTGAACAATGTTACTGCCGTTTCATCAAGTTGACTTGGTGGAGTGATTTATCCCATTGGAGTACTTATGACTGCACATCACAAGCATGTGGAAACTGGCTATGCATGGGGGCTCTGTGTTTTAAATAATGAAATATAAATAAAAATATATAAATCCATGGATCACATTCATTCTTGAGGCAATGAAAGGAGCCATGCCCAAGGCGCTCCTGAAAGAGGACCTTCAAATTATCTTATAATAAAATAAATAAAAGTTAAAAAAGAAAATACATCACCCACATGAATGGCAATCCCATCACGATTTAATAAGATTATCACAAACATCTTGGTGAGGAGGAGATTGCCATATGCCCAGACAATAGGCTTTTGGGGCTTGCAGATAAACACGACTGATTAATTAATAAAGTGCTCATCGCTAGTGGAACTCATCTCCTTTCGACTGCCACACACTCCTGACAGACAGACGGAGAGAGAGGTGTGCAAAAATTAATTTGGGGCGGGGTGGTGGGGAAGATGGGGGGCGGTTGCGGAAGGGGGTTCATCAGAAAATGAAAGCCGTTTTATCTATCCCTCTATTCCTCCTCTCTCACTCTCTCCATCTTTCTCTCTCTCTGTCTCTTCCATCTCTCTCTCTTCCATCTCTCTCTTAGCACAGGCGCTCCGTCTCCACAGTGGCCCGGTGGAAATTGCTACAGTAATGGGGGTCAGCCAGGAGTCAATATTATTTCTGTTCCCCTCATGTGGAGACAAGAGGTGAGAAAAGCTCATCAAGAAGACAAAGAGAATCACAGACGAAGAGGGAGGGGGAGAGCGAGAGACAGGGAGAGAGAGAGATAGTGGGAGAGATGGGGAGAGAGAGCGGGGGGGAATAAGAGAGAGAGAGAGAGACAGAATGAGAAAGAGCGAGTAGAGGGGTGGAGAAGAGAAAAATAAGGTGCGAATAAGTTGAGCGGGCAAAAAAGGATGAATGAGGATGCCAAAATGGCCAGGAGAAGAGATCCTCTCTGCTGAAGATGGTCGTGTATGTGCGTGATTGTGTGCACGTGCGTATGTGTGAATGTATAAACTATATAACTACAGTGAGTGACATCAGTGGATGTGTTGCTGTTTAAAGCATAGCATTATTGGTGTGGCTGCCTCTTGAGAATCAGGTCTACTGGGACTTCAAACCTCTAAACTTCTGATTAGATGCTCTACCCACCTCCAGGTCCATTAAACACCTCCACACGCACAGAGGAGTTGAATAATAATTTAAGCCCCTTCCCGTACCCCCCAGTTTAGACCGGCAATTAGGAGCCATTTTCATCACGCCTCATCCTACTGTGGCAATTATGCGGCCCTACTGTGTTAAAACGCCAGTCTGCAGGCCTAATAGAAGCACCGAAGGGCTCCGGATAAACAGGTGCGTCAGCGTTAAACCAGCCAACCACCCCAGCCCACCCCAGCTCTCTGGCCCCACCACCTCGCCACTTCACTCCACTCCCTGCTTTCTTTCTCATCAGGGGGGGGTACAGGTAGCCATTAGGCTCCCGCAGGCTCTGGACCCCTCAGCAAAACACTTTGGTAATAGTATGCGTCATGTTAATGATGTGCAGGCACAGAAATAAACCGTGTGTGTGTGTGTGTGTGTGTGTGTGTGTGTGTGTGTGTGTGTGTGTGTGTGTGTGTGTGTGTGTGTGTGTGTGTGTTGAGGCTTACTTGATGCCCAGGTTGTGTGTGTGTGTGTGTGTGTGTGTGTGTGTGTGTGTGTGTGTGTGTGTGTGTGTGTGTGTGTGTGTGTGTGTGTGTGTGTGTGTGTGTGTGTGTGTGTGTGTGTTGAGGAGGCCTACTTGATGCCCAGGTTGTGTGTGTGTGTGTGTGTGTGTGTGTGTGTGTGTGTGTGTGTGTGTGTGTGTGTGTGTGTGTGTGTGTTGAGGAGGCCTACTTGATGCCCAGGTTGTGTGTGTGTGTGTGTGTGTGTGTGTGTGTGTGTGTGTGTGTGTGTGTGTGTGTGTGTGTGTGTGTGTGTGTGTGTGTGTGTGTGTGTGTGTGTGTGTGTGTGTGTGTGTGTTGAGGAGGCCTACTTGTTCAGGAGGCCTACTTGATGCCCAGGTTGTGTGTGTGTGTGTGTGTGTGTGTGTGTGTGTGTGTGTGTGTGTGTGTGTGTGTGTGTGTGTGTGTGTGTGTGTGTGTGTGTGTGTGTGTGTGTGTGTCTGTGTGTGTGTGTGTGTGTGTGTGTGTGTGTGTTGAGGCTTACTTGATGCCCAGGTTGTTCTTCCTGTCCTGCTCCTCCTTGCGTGCTTTGATCTGCTCCTCAGCCATGGACATCTCCTCCTCCATGTTGGTGATCTCCTCCTTGGCACGACGCCGGTTCTCCTGCAGAGAGAGAGAAGAGAAGAGAAGAGAAGAGAAGAGAAGAGAAGAGAAGAGAAGAGAGAGAGAGAGAGAGAGATCTTGAGTTCTCCACCAGGAAGTATAGACATTCGCCATGTAGTTTGATTTGAAATCATAATTTGAATTCTCAGAGTACGTTGAGGACGTGCCTCCTATTGCAACGCTGCTGAAATACACTGAATAATTTCAAACATACCAAACGGTCATGCATACTGTGTACTATAAACACTACGAAAACAACACTGGTGTACGCTTAATATACGGCGCATGCTTTGTTCTCTACATGGTGCATTACACTGCAAGTGGTTGAACAGTTAACCTTCTCATTCCCTGTAAATATGAAAGTATGTAAATATGAGGATCTAGTGTGTCAGCAGGTGGTCTCCCTTTAGCAACTCTACAGTGTATGCTGCTGTAGGCTTCTGGTGGTGTATGTGAGTATTCCAAGAACCTGGTTAGATTCATCTTCAGGTAGTGGTAAACCATCTAATAGAAGAGCTAGAGTCCTTATTTTATTGACTGGAGGATGCCTGCAGGCTGTCTATTAGCAGGTTTACCACTTTATGTAGCTTAACTTAGGCAGGTTTATCACTTAGCTATGTTCTTGGAATACTAGTGAACAGGGCTCTAAATTAACTTTTTCCACCACCAGCCAATTTGGCTAGTAGACATTTTTTCTTACCAGCCAAATGGAAGGTCAACTAGCCATTTTTTTATCTCACCAAAATAAACCATGCGTTAATTATGTTGCTTTTAATTATTCCATTAAACTATATCCTCAACACAGATAAACAATATAAACATTATACTCAACATATTTCACTGTTCAGTTTATTCTATAACTATTTAGTAATTATTTTTATTACCTGCATTTTCATGATTTTTTATTCAATTTCCTCTGAAAACAGTGAATTGCATCACACATGCCTTTCACATACCAGACCTACGCTGGACCATAGCCAAACACTAGCCTATTACACCATCACTCAAACCTCACATGCAGTATAGGCCTACACCTCACACAAAAACAGCATGCCTTCAACACACATGTTGCACACATACCAGACTTTCAACATACACTAGCCAAACACTACAAAACCTCATATCCCCCACACAGTATCACTTAAACTTCACACACTAGGCCAAATGCCATGGACAATGCACAGAAGAGAGGGGTGGGGAGGAGAAGAGGAGGACACACACACACACACGCACACACACAGCCAACTCAGTGCGATGTGTATGATGTCTGCATTGTGTGTTTCTTTATGCTGCTGCTGCTGCTGCTTCACACCTTTAGGTTCCTGCAGGATTAATACTTGCTTCACTCTAATATCATGCGCTTGGAATGACAATAATTTAGGCGACGCTATGTCTAAACTAGTATACATCCAATAACATCACGGAGACCACCAGCTTACTTTGCTACTTTCATAGCGTCGCTAGTTTTTTGTTACCGTTTTTTTTTTTCACTTACTCGTTCATCCATGTCAAACTCGTGCATGGTCTTTCCGATGGCGTGGGCATTATTAGGAAACGACAACTCCATCGTGGGTACGGTAGTTGCGAGGACCTCGCAAATATCAGACGACTTCTGACAGCAGGGGGGCTACACGGTTTTGACAGACAGCTGTCATGCTCCTCCACTCATGCCGTTTTCGCTCCACCACCACCACCACTCCATTTCAGCGTCACTACAGTTGCAAGTTGCATTCGCCGACACATTACCTTTCTCTAACCACTGCCACATTCTTTTTCAGCCGTCCAAAAACCTACAAAACCGAAGTAATCCGCGCTAGTCCGCTCATTGAAAATATTTGATCAACAGTAGTTCCAGCGCGGGCATCTAACACGCAGCCAATGAATGTGAAGCTGCGTTATTGTGATTAACGGCCAGCCAATGGGTGTGGGCTACATCATGACGGTAGGCCTAATGTTCATGGGTAATGTAGGCGCCGTTTTACGTTCATCAGACGGCAGTCAGCCACAGATCTGTGCTGGCAGCGGTTTTGACGTTCGGGCGCGCGCTAGAGTCTACCGGCCAATTTGGCTAGTGGATGATTTTTTCTACTAGCCAAAATTGATTTTCACCCGCATTTGGCGTGTTGGCGTGCGTTAATTTAGAGCCCTGCTAGTGAAAGTGAAAAGTGAAAGCCCATTGGGAAACTCCAACTCCCATTGTCATTGTGACACAGCACTCCACAGCACACAAGTGAACACTGCACACAGCGAAATTGCATTCATGCCTCACCCGTGCAAGGGGGCAGCCCTCAGTGGCGCCTCATGTGGAGCAGTGCGGTGGGACGGTACCATGCTCAGGGTACCTCAGTCATGGAGGAGGATGGGGGAGAGCACTGGTTGATTACTCCCCCCACCAACCTGGCGGGTCGGGAGTCGAACCAGCAACCTCTGGGATGCAAGTCTGACGCCCTAACCGCTCACCCATGACTGCCCATTGGCACTGGGGAGGTGTTTAGATGTGTGTGGAGTGGCACTGGGGAGGTGTTTAGATGTGTGTGGAGTGTGGCATTGAGGAGGTGTTTGGATGGAGGAGGGAGGAGGGAGTGGGGGGAGGTATTGTGGAGGTGTTGAGATGTGTGTGAAGTATGTGTGTCGTACCGTTCTGCTCTTGCCGGCGTGCTTGATGCTGTAGAACATGGGCCCCAGCTCAGCCAGCCACTCCCCGTCCACCGCTGTCACACACTGCATGTACTCCTGCACGCCAGCACAAAGAAAACACACGTTAGACACAAACACACACTCACAGCACATGCGTAGCAACTTGGATAGCACAGGAATTGAGCTTTGACAACAACGGCATGACTGAAAATAAGATCTTTCCATGCACAAAAAAAGTTACCGATGGATAAATGAATGTAAACTTCGAAAAATGTATCAACAAAATATCTTTGTTGTATGTATCCATATTTTAAAGGCTGCTGTAAAGGTCTGTGCTATGTTAAGCACAATAAAAAGCACTGTACATAAAGCTGAAGCACTGTACCTTGGTGGTCATGACCAGCTCGTGGTAGGTGATGTAGTCGGGCGTGTAGCCCATCCCGAACAGAGAGCTGGTGGGGTGCAGGTGGCACGGCATGCCCGTCCGCACATTCACATACTCACCGATGCCCTGCAAACACACGCACGCACGCACGCACACGCACACACACACACAATTTATATAGGGATACGGACCTAGATAAATAATCATCTCATATATTGTATTGAATGTAATTTAAAAATGAATAACTAGGCTTTACAAGAAGCTTGTCCAATAGGTTTACACAAATAATGACACAGCAAATACCGGCACAGCAATACTAAGCAGTTTTTGTAGTCATTAAATTGGAGGCAAATTTGTCTCTCAGAGAACTAAGGGGGGAAACAAATTGCTTTGTGCAGCTTTAGCCCATGGAGAGAACCTGCAGTGAATTCAGAAGGATCCTTTCACACCGCAAGTTGAGGAACCACTGCAATGATTTTGGAATCATCATATACACAGGCCAGATAGTACGGAAATCATGAGCTTACATAAGAAAAACCTCACGGCTATGACTAGATATTTGTTTTATTTTTGCAGTATCAGTCAAGCCTGAAATCAGGCTGAACACCATCAGCCCTGTATCCACTTCATTACCACGCGCAATAACCCTGTCCATTTCAACGTTGTTATTTTTCTTTTGGTCTGTTAATTCCTCTTAGGTCACAACACTTCTGAATGATTTAGCATTAGCAACTGCTAATCAAATAGAAATAGTGCGGCCGTTGCAGTCGTGGATAATTAAGTGGATACAGTAAAGCTGGTGTACCTTGAGGAACTGAGGTAGCCACAGTAAAGCTGGTGTACCTTGAGATAGTGAGGTAGCCACAGTAAAGCTGGTGTACCTTGAGATAGTGAGGTAGCCACAGTAAAGCCTGGCTCAAACTACGCGACTATCGGCCCGATTCTCGGCTGAAAACCCCCGTTACGACTATCGCTGGAACGTTACCACCCAGGACCATCGCAAGCGATTGTCGGGGAAGATGTCCTCGTCGTGGGCGACGTTCTAAGATAGAACTTTAGCAGCTCAAAGAGTCGCTGATCGCAAGTCGTAGAAATCAAACACTGTTTGATATTTGCGACTGGAAATAGAACGTCGGGCATTGTCTCGGTGGCTGCGAGCAGCGATAAGATTGACAGTTGCGATTCTCTTCTAGTGTGCGGTGCACCCCGACGTCAAAATCGGACACATAATCGCTAGTCGTGTAGTTTGAGCCAGGCTTAAAGCTGGTGTACCTTGAGCTTGGCGGCCTGGTGGAAGTAGGCAGCACAGATGCACTTCCTGATGATGTCCCAGTCAGAGCCGCAGGACACCATGTTCATACGCTGCTGCACCATGATGTCCTTCAGCTGGGCTCGCACCTCTCGCACCTGCAGAACACACACACACACACACACACGCACACACACACACACACACACACACACCGCGCACGCACGCACACGCACGCACACGCACGCACACGCACGCACACACACGCACACACACGCACACACACGCACACACACACACGCACACACACATTATATACTTAAATTACATTAGGGCCTATATACTCATTTTTTTAGACCTGAGAAGAGACAATACCACAAGCATGGCCACAAAATAACACAGAACAAGAGATCTACAGTAACTCCCCCTAACTCTACCACATCTCAGTCTGGGTTAACTAGTCTCAGCCCTTTTTGCAGGCAGCAAGGATCACTAACTCTTATGCAGTTAAAATATCTTAAGTGGTGGAAATTCCCTAATCTTGTATCAGCAAAAATTTTGATGGCATTAAACTACAGAGCATTCTTAACATTGAATAAGTTACCGTTTACCGATTTTGGCAGGTGTACAGTAAGCAGATCAGGGGTGCATTTCTCAACATCGTCATTGCTAACCAAGTTAGCAACTTACTTTATTGTAATGCTATTTCTCATAGGCAACCAACAAAGTTGCTAACTTTTAGCAATGATGCTTTCGAGAAGCAGGGTACAGTTTGAGAGTACCTTGCGCATGGCCTTGGTGTGGATGAAATGCTCGTTGCACCAGATGCTGGAGTAGTTGTTGTTCTTCCACTGCAGGTAGACGTTCAGGTATGTCAGATGATCGCTCTCGGGCACCGCAAACTTCTCCCTCACCTGGTCGCTCTCCTCCTCTCGACCCTAAACAACAATATCAAAAACAAGAAAGTTTTCTATGCTAGTATCGAGATGCAATTCACTGCATTAGATTTGATAATGTACTGAGTTGTCAGTGGTTGCACATGGAAACATATAATTGCTGCACAAGGTGCGGTACCCAGTGTTGCCAGATGTGTGTGATCAAATCCCGCCCAAAAGGTCATCAAAAACCGCCAAAATGCGCTAAATTCCGCCCAATTTCAACAAATTGCATCGATTTCTATGGGCACAAAACTGCAGAAAAAACGCCAAATGGTCCATTTTCCCCATTTTTACCCGCAGACGACCATTCCAAGTAGCCCGGGTAACCGCCCAATCTGGCAACACTGGCAGTACCAATATTCTTCCCCCTGGAACTTGTAGACTAGGCAAGTTAATTGTTCCTAAAACCAACGTCTGTGTTATCAAAGCTCAGCTGTCATCAGAAGCTGGATACACCCCTGCACCAGCTCCAACACCCAAGTGCATTTCACCTAAAAAGTTGCTCATCAGCAGGCGGCCTATAGGCTACCCTCGTTGTTGAATTTAAAAAACAACCCTGTCAAATTCATAACCGCTGCCAAAAATGTGTGAAGTGTAAGTTCATGAATTCTATTTATATCTATATCATTTGGGTCTTTTTCTCATCCTCATTTAGAATAATATTGTGGTGTTAATCTCTCTAAACATCTTTTCATCTAATGCCAAAAATAAATCAATGTGTTATTTGTATTCCAAAAAAGTGGCATATGACAATATTTTCTTTCTTTCTAACAAATCTGGTTATACGGTACACATTAGTCGCATATTCAGGTAAAAGTTATAAGCAGAGCCTAGGCCTACTAAAATAAGGGAGGCCTAACAATGAATGGAAGGAGACATTTATTTTAAGCCATCATAAGTTATTTTGCACTCTGATGAAAAACAAATTTAAATAAAGTAAATATAGACCTAGACCATAATTATATGCACTGAAAAGGAGAGGGGGCAAAATTAGGCCCTTAGTGTCATTCATTTGGCCCAGGAGGTCATTTCAAATGCCTATAAAATAAACCAATGATATATAGCAATTTTGTGATTCACACAATTTGTGAGTGGCCTGCAGTGTAGCACACAAGTGCATCATTAGTGATATGTCTACCTACTCAGAATATGTACAGGCCCATTTGAACCCCAAGATATGATGAAGGCCAGAGAGAATACATGAATCTAGAGAGCAATGATAGGCTTCTCTTCAGGCGATGACATCATAAATGAGGCAGCATATGAAGTAGAATCTTCAAACTAGAATGTTCGTGGCAGAATGTTCAAACTAGAATGTTCAAACTAGAATGCTGTTGTTCAATCTCACTTTACTGAAAGTACTGAGAGAGAACAGCTGCTTTTCTTTGTTTCTGATACTGAACATTTCAATGTCAGAGAATTCAGGACATCATTTAGTGAAAATGTCACAAAATGTTGGATTTTGCAACAAACAAGGTAGGCCTATTGTTTAATTCTTTGTTTTTAAAAAATAAAATAAAACAAATCTAGAGACTAGAAAGAGATAAGTAAGCAAATAGTTTCAGTATAGTTTCAGTCTTGAATTCCTTAAACAGTAGCTTAAACAACTAGTTACCAATATCCACAATAAATAACATTGTGAACATTGGGGGCATAGACCGCTAAAAGTGTGTATATTTATGTTACCAATATACACAATATAAATATACACACTTTTAGCGGTCTATGCCCCCAATGTTCACAATGTTATTTATTTCTATGTGATACTACCACAGATTTTGTAAGAGACTACTACTGTTCTGTCCTTATCTGCGTGTTTAGCAGTGGTGCGTAGCCTACAGACTTGACAGGCAGCTAAACTCGTGTCTCAAACTTGGCGTTTATTGTCCTTGTCAGAAACAACGTGTACAACTGTAACTGTAACTGCAACTGCAACTGAATAACAAAAACACTTATAAGGCGTCTGCCTGGAAACCTGCGCCATTACAACAATCGTGTAGCCATCTGCGCGAGAAAAAAATGTGAAACCATCACTTTATATTACTTCAGCACATTGCAGGTAGATTGACTACATATTCACGCTAATAACAAACGATAACAACAGAATAGGGTTACGTCGTGTGATATACGGGACGAACGTCAGCATCATCGTAAGGTAAAGCTAAATATAGGGTTAAGATAACGCATAGAACAGCGCTCGTGAAGTTTCTAACGCTGACAAAATAAATACAAGTAATCTACATATGTAGGTATTAAACGCTTGTGAAACACTTACAGACATTGCTGCCTTAGAGAGTTAGAGAGGACACTAGGACTATCTTCAACAACTACCGGTACTCATTACGTGAAGCTTCTTCAGATATTATTTTCATCAGCAAGAGTGTACGGCGGCTGCCATAGAAACAGGCACGCGCAACGAGGACTCCACGTCAAAATAAGAGCACGAACATGTCACTCGACCAAAGAAAGTGGATCCACCTTCTTTGACTCGACTCTGCATTAAACACACCGACATACCGGCAAAACACCAACAAATATCCAACTTAAGCTTCATGTTTCATGACAGATCATTCCCTCTATATCAGTCCAAAACCAGGGGCAGAACAACTACACACTAATTAGAATGTCATACTGGGACAATGAAAAAAAAAGGTCACTACAATTACCGACTTTTTTCTCTTTTTTTGACAGAATGTCACAATAGAATTTTTTGAAAAGCACAACAAATACCTCTTTTAATGTATGTTCTCTAGATGTCTTCTGTTGACCAGTCTTACGCTTTAAATGTCTGTATGTGTACTGTCTATGTCTATACTATCTCTATGTCCATACCTAAAGTATGTCTACGTATTTCTGCATGGGAAAGTAAGAAACGTAATTTCAAATTCATTGTATCACCCGTGCATGTAAAGAAATTGAAAATAAAACCGACTTGACTTGCTCAAGGTTTTTTAATATATTGTATATCTTTCTTTTCTAGATGGCGCCTTGTTGACTAGCAAGCCCCGCTCTTCCGGCTACCGTGAGGTCTCCAAACCAATCGGCATGGGCTTCTATCACAGCCTGGACAGCCATCAGCTTGCTGCCATTGGAGATCTTTCTCTGATATGGTGTCTTCAACCACAGTTTGCCCTGATGGAAGAGGAAGTTGTCTCAGGAGATGAAGTTGCTCCAGAATCGAGCTGTGGCCAGGTCCTGTCACAACCTTCTCCTCTGACTCCAGCATCACTTGACGTCTCCAAGGCCATTTCTCCCTCAATGAGAGCAGAGAGGGAGGCTATGAAGACGAGGGAGGCTCAGCAGCAGCAAAGAAAGGAGGCGGCTAGGGTCACCACTAAAGGCCTTGATGGCAGTCAGCTTGCTGACCGTGTAAATGTTGTGTACACGGATAACGGAGATGCATCTGGCGTGCCTGTACATGTCTATGTCTCTCGCTCAGAGAGGGCAAAGAGATCGGCTGTGAGCGCAAGAAAAAGGAAGTGTGACACCCGCTGCAAGGAGGATCCTCCAAAGAAAATTAGGATCCTTGCGGTGGCTGCACCCAGACCACTCAACGGCAGCAACAAACCTGGATCTTCTCTGCTGAAAATCTGCCAGAAAAGGGATCCAGGAATGCCTCAGCTTGCCCAAATCAGCATGGAGCAGTGAAAGCAGGAAGGTCCATCCATAGTGGCCACAAGGCTGTCTCTGGCAAGAGGGGGCACAACTACCCTGCGTTACAGCCTGGCACTAAAGCCACTCAGCCAGCTCCTCGTAGGGGCCTTGTCCCTTCTACCATAGCGAGGCGTAACAGCGGAGTCAGATGACGGACTATTTGATGGACATTTTTGGCTAATTATTAAGAAACATGTATTTGATCAATAATCATATGATGATGATGACTTATTATTATTATTGCTGTTGTTATTATTATTATTATTATTATTATTATTATTAAATTTGCCATATTAACCCATCACTGTGTGTATGTGTTCTTCAGATGTAATACTGGCCATTCAATGCTAGAATAATAATGACTGACTCATATCAACACCAGATGGCAGCACTGGTACTTCTTTGTGAGTAGTGAAATGGTTTAGGACAGTGGTTTTCAAAGTGGGGGCAGCGGCAAGTAGGCAGGAAAAGCATGGCATAACAAAATTAAAGCCGCAAGCAGCGATGACGGGCCCTTGCACCAACGATGCAGGGCCGGGGCATGCCGCCAACGCCCCATCAACATTTTTAGTTTGTCTAAGCGAGATACAATTGACTTGACACACAATTTACCAACTTTCATGCAACATGCACTAACACAAATGCTGCAGAAATGTGTGTGCACGCACATACACACAGAGACACACACAGACACACAGATATGGTGTAGGTGAGACGTGATGGAGGGCTTACTGTACCTTGGGCCGGTAGAAGATGGCTGGTACAGACAGCATGGAGACGATGATGAGGATATCGGCGCTGCAGCCCATGTCACATGACACGATCAGCATCTTGGACAGAGCGGGGTCCAGGGGGAACTCCACCATCAGGCGGCCCGTAGGGGTGAGGGACCCTGAGCCAGAGAGAAGAAGAAGACACAGCGTAGGAGTCAGACACAACACTGGATACATGCCATTGACATGCACACACTCATACCATTTTGTTGCCTTTACAGGTTGAAAGCAGAATGTCATAATGGCTCATGAACAGCAGATGGCGCCATTCCAAAAAACACAGACATGGTGGCTGACTACCTCGAACAACCCTAACATGCTTATCATTTTTTACAGCAAGGCCTTGGTCATATCTACAACTTTGTCTAAAACAATCAGGCTTCTAGTACACATACAGGAATGGAGGGAACTGATCCTGTAGGTGGTGGAAGTTACATTTCAGTGGGGAAAAAACACTGAGAATATTGAAAAGGTCATGGCAGTGTGGGGCTCTTTGTTTTGAAAATGGCTGGAAACCAATGAGTTACTACAGCAAACGTCAAAGCGCAACTCTTCTGTTAAATAAAAGGCAACAAACTGCTCTTTTAGGGATTTAGTAGATGAATTAACTTGCATGCACCAAAATAAGGACTAGTCAAAGCACACAGAGACGCGCTGTGTAGACACTGTGTCACCCCCACCTGTGTTGTCGAGTGCCCCCAGGATCCAGAGCTGGTACATGGAGTTGAGCATGTTGTCCTCGGGCGGCGGGTCCATGAAGTGGAAGAGCAGCAGGTCCTGCACCCCCAGGGACTTGAGCAGCAGCACCACGTTGGCCAGGTTGGTGCGCTGGATCTCCGGGATGGTGGTCGTCAGCATCTCGTTCTTGTAGGCACTCTGGGTGTACAGCCTACGAGGAGGGAAGATGGGGGTAAAAGGGGCAGAAATGAAGATGAAAGTTCAGGTAGAGAGCCAAACATCTTTTTCTAGCGGGCACCCTGGGTGCAGTCAGCAGGAGGGGAGATGGTAACAAAAAGAGAGTTTTAAGAAGAAGATTCAGGAAGAGACAGAATCTTGTTCTTGTAGGCACGCTGGGTGTACAGCCTGCAGGTAAAAAGATGACAAAAAGATATGAGATGAATATTTCAAGACATGAAGATGAGATTAACTGAGGGAGAAAAATGTCTCATTCTTGTAGGGCAGGGCACAATTTACTGTACAACCTACAGCAGGGAAGAGGACACAAAAAAAACAGGGAAAAAGGCAGAGTTGAAAATGGAGATTCAGGTTGAGAAAGACATCTCTTTTCTTATAGGCACTCTGAGTATAAAAGCCTGTAGCATGACAGGAGAACTGGAAAGACAAGAAAACACAAACAGTGAGATTCTGAGGGGCAAAGAACCATTACATTACATTCAGCAGAGCTGCAACCCTAACCGTTAGGCCACAGCTGCACCTACATTTGGGCAGAGATGGAAATAGGAGGGGTAGACCCACGCAGACAGGCATGTGGGGAAAAATATATATTTTTTAAATAAAAAATAACATGCAGATTATTTTCCTATAAAGAAGATCAAGCCCCTGCCATGTACAAGGAGTTTCTCCTTAGTTCACTTATGAAAGTGCATGCAGGTAGTCTGAAGCCTGGCACCCCCATAAACCCCATAAAAAACATCCCCAGCATGGGGCTTGTATGTTAGGGACTTTACCAACACCCATATGGGCAGGATGGGTGTACCACACCAAAGCGTCCCCCCTCCCTATTCAATTCACCGGCACTACCCCTGTGCTTTTTGGCAAAGGCCACCACAGAGCCCCGTTTGACAATCAATGAACGGCTGTACCAAAAAGCAGCTTTTTGTATGGGGGAGTGCTTAAATTCTCCTTCTTATTAGGCGTCACACCTAAGGGGGGCTGTGGCAGGGAGATAGGTCTGAGGCGACCGCGGCAGCTTTTCTGCAGCCATGTCCTGGTGATTGCCTAATCTCTCTGAAGGAGAGGCTCCATGGGGCGAAGCGGCTGTATGAAGTTATGTATATGAGCTAGCTGCCCGTCTCTTCTCC
>NC_085878.1:11553239-11578239 GCF_034702125.1 Engraulis encrasicolus
TTGGGGTGACGGAGAAACCTCAACGTCAATATCCAGCCTATTCTGTGAGATTCCAAAATGGCTGACATAAAGCGGCCCCTGAAAATCAGACTTATTACCTGAAGAAGGGGCTATACCCCTAAGGCAAAAAATAGTTGTCAAATAACTGGGAAGAGGGGGTAAAATAAATCTCAGCAAAGACAACAGAACATACCTTAAGTTTGCAGTATCCAGAGTCCACCACAAACATAATTCCGTCCACAGTAAGAGAAGTCTCAGCGATGTTGGTGGCAACAATGCACTTCCTCACACCATCTGGGGCCTAGAGGCATTAAGCACAGTTATACAGTTAGTCGAGTAGAATGCACCCAAGAAAAATCTTACCTCATTATGTGTTATCCTACTCATTACCATCACAGGTACTGTTATTGATTTCTCATTGTAATATTGCATTGTACTGTTTATTTTTTACATGTCTACACAAAGCATTTAACCTTTGTAAAATTCCTGGTTTATGCAGATATACATTACTCAATGACGTTTTAGTAGCAACACACGTTAGGGTGGTGCAACAACCACAGCGAATGCCACTACTTTAAGGATTAAATGTTTTTTGTTGCTGTTGTATTTAGTGGATTACCTAAGAAGCATATTCATTACAGTACATTAATTACTAATTCTTAGTTCATTTATGGGCATAAGCTGTGGTTGTAGCACCTGATGTCTGAGCCCAAACAAACGTCACATATAAAATGCAGCTGATTTAACAACAGTAGATCAGACCTCAGTGACATTTTATATGACGGTTTTTTTTTTGTTTTTTTTGGCTAAGCATCAGTAGAAGACTTGAATGAGGGACCTTCTGGAAGATCTTGGCCTGCAGGTCTGAGGGCAGCTGGGAGTAGATGGGCAGCACGGCCAGCTGAGGGGCGTTCTCCAGCTCCTCCAGACGCTCAATGATCTGGTCAGACGTCACCTGGAGAGAACATGGAGGAACGGCAAGATCAGCCAACCAAGAGAGCGATCAAGAGACAGGACAGCACTCACAGTTGAGAATAACTTTAGTTAGTTTAAGTGCTTCAGGTACTTAGGGTACACAAGTACACAAATCATTTTGCCGGCAATAAAAGCGACTTAGAGTGTCCTGAATACAACTTTTCTTAGGATTTAACATGGTTTCAAGAAAATAGCACCCAGCCATATTATTTTTTGTGTTGGAATTGAGGGCATTCTACTAATATCAAGAATTTATTTCGCGATATCTCACTCCATAAAAGGAAAAAATTAGTTGAAGGTGGTAATATTGTTCTCTGCTCGCCCGATTTCTCTGTTCCACTTGTGAGTCCCACCAGGTTGGTGGTCTCCATTCCATGGATCATCAGCAAGGCTCCTGCTGTTCCAAGGGCGTCCCTCTCACAGTCGGATCAGCTGATTTTCTTTGCACATGCAGCCTCAAGGCCTATGACTCACCACTCACCAGCTGTTTCCTCAAACAAACCCTGCGCCCTGCTTTTTTTACAGCCCTGAAGAAGGCCATTGTCGGCCGAAACATGTTGGCAATTTTTAACCGTTCTACTATGAACTAGCTGTTTATTAAAAGCTTTTTAACCCAGAAGAAGAGTGCCTTGGATATATTTTTTTTCACAAACCCTGCGTCTCTTTTGTGTGTGGCTGGATTTAGATCTTTTCCCGCCAACTAATTGCAATATTAGTCATCCATCGCCAGCCATCTCCAACTGTCTTTTACCACCATGCTTTGAAACTTTGATCTTGTTAGTTCTAGTTAGAAAAACAAGCCCACTGTGTTGTACAGTATATCCCTTTAATGTAAAGCATATCCTGAAGCGACACTGACGTGAGTGCTTTCAATCTCACTGGGAATGTGTATAGTGGAAATTGTACATGTGAACAGTGATGACAATAGGCATTCTGTTCTACTCTGTCTCCTGTCCTTTGGAGGCTGAAAGGTAGCATTTCCCTCCAATGATTTCCCTTTGTCAGCATGCCGCTCACCTCAATGTCCTCCTGTCCGGGCATGAAGATGAGGATGTCCCCCACCATGCCGCTCAGGTGAATCTGCAGAGCCTGCTTCACCGACGCCTCCACATAGTCCTCTTGAGGAGTCTGAGAGACACACAGTTTCAGTCTTTGTTAGTGTCGTCCACATGTTTAAATTACATTATAATAGGACATACATGTTGCAAAGTATCTAAGACATGATTCAGACAAGTGGTCACAACATTGAACAAAGCAGTCAGTTGTCTGAAGCAAAGAGTTCTTATGGACACACACGCACACGCACACGCACACAATAATTTGTAAGAGCACAGGGCCAGGAGTGGCTGAATGTGTGGTCCAGAACCCCAACATCTACTGTACCTTGCTGAAGAGGATGTCCACAGGGAATGTTCTTCCTGGAATGTGGAAGATGGGGACGTTGCCGAAGAACGCTGCAAACTTGTCAGAGTCCATGGTGGCTGAGGTGACGATGAGCTTCAAGTCAGACCTCCTGGCTACAATCTAGAAAGACAAAGTGATGCAGTCAGCATGAAACAATTACTATGCACTGTAACAAGTCCTTCATCCAACCAGTGACTACTAATAAGGTTGCTAATTCCCAAAACGAAGATGAATGACTAAAATGACTGCCTATTAGGTTATTGCGTTATGTGGCGTGAATGGCCCAGGCTGACCTCTCGGAGCAGTCCGAAGAGCACGTCTGTGTTGAGTGACCTCTCGTGGGCCTCGTCCATGATGACGGCGCTGTAATGGTCCAAGTCCGACTCCCGAAGAGACTCCCTCAGCAGGATGCCGTCCGTCATGTACTTCACCACCGTCTTCTCAGACGTGCAGTCCTCAAAGCGGATAGCGTAGCCCACCTACGAGGTTAAAACAGGGTTATTAGGGCAGTGTTTCCCATACGCACCGCCATAGTTTAAATTTGGCCGCCATAGTTTCCGAAAATGTAAAAAAAAAAAAAAAAAATTACTTTTTTTTTTAAACGATTTCTGTTTTCCAAAATACAATTTTAAAAACGATTTCCATCTTATTTTCCTCCTGGAGTAAATACATCCTACAGAGAAAAAGCCTAGTGACGTTGTTGTAGTTAACTTGGGTTTTGGGAGCAATAAAAAAAACCTTCAGAGAAGGTATAGTTGGGATACTGAGTTTACTGACACTCCCAAGGCTTTGTTTTACAGTTGTATGATAATGAGTTAGGTGACAGGCCTTCATTGACACAGCAGAGGAGACATCAGGCTGCATATACAGTAGAAATTAATGTGTAATGAATGTGCAATGATTCACTGTACTGCATTTAAAAAAAATATATAAACGACAATGTACTACTATACATGTCATGGGTAAAATCCTGGCTGCCCCCATAGTTTCCAAAATTTCTGTGGGAAACACTGTAGGGCTATGGTGCACTTCCTTAACACCATACAGTAAATGGGGACTCAAATTCAAATCCTGCCTGGGTAATCTCACAGCCCTATCCCATCTTTCTCTCCCACTCTCTTCCTGTCACCACCTTTACCATCTCATCAAATAAAGGAAAAAATAGGTAATGTATAGGTCATTTTATACTCTATATTGCAATCTGAAGCACTTCTGTAGAATTGTTAATGTGATTTCAGAATTAAACAGGTTAGGGTTCATCAGGGACCTGCACTGCAAATTGAAACCAAAGGCGAGCAAATAGATCATTGTCTTTATGCCCTGGTAATAGCCATCAAAATACTGTCAGGCTATAGAAATAAATGCCATTTATTCATACATTTTAATTATGTAAAATATGCCTCAGTCCAAGAACTACCTTGAAGAGAAACATTGCAATTGCACTGCCAGCTCTGTGCAGGATGAAATTTGCTCTCACTTGTACTGTAATGCATAAAACACTCCACCAGATGGCAGAATTGCAAAGCTTATAGGAACCCAAGCATCGATAACAAAAGAGCTTTGAATTAGGGCTGGCCAATTAATCACCATTTTGCCTGAAAACTTCTATATTGAAATCTATTTACAATGCATGATGTCCACTCTTACGCCTACTTGTTTAACATCCTTGGAAATTAAGTACCAGACAAAATGTTTTCCAAAGCTAGCCTTCACTAAAGTCATGGATTGAACATCAAATGAAAAGCAGCTATATAACTAATTCTAACATATTTATATAATGTTCTACTACACAATACATTATACATATTTCTTTTTAATGATAGTCATTATGCACGATCCCTATGGAATAAAGCATGATCATTCCAGTACCTCCTCTCCCAGGCTGAAGCATGTTACAGGACATGTGTAACAAGAGCATACAATATAGGACTGGGTCTCACTCGCCGTGTTCCTCACCTCCTCTCCCAGGTTGGATCCAATCTCCTCACTGACTCTCTTGGCTACGCTCATGGCGGCCACCCTACGTGGCTGTGTGCAGCCCACCATGCCATAGCTGGTGTAGCCGTCCTCGTGCAGGTATTGAGTCAGCTGGGTCGTCTTCCCACTGCCCGTCTCCCCCACCACGATCACTATGTTGTTGTCCCTGGACAAGAGAGGAAGTGGAGGCGTTTAGTGTCCCAAAGGTCATGGCGGGACATTGTTTGAAACAAGTAGGAAACACACAAAAAACATGTCATCCACCAAAATTTAAAAAGGTGCTATTATATGAGACTCAGATGGCAAGAAACTAGAGAATCTCACCAGAGAATATGGAAATATGTTAAAATAAAAGTAGTCACAGAAAATATTATTCAATTTGACTACAATCAATCAGATCAAAAGTGTCAAACCACTCAAACAAAAGGAGATCCATATTTGTTCTGAGTTTACATGGTGCAATCGTTTTATTGACGTCATAAACAATCCGAAAAGTCACAAGGCTGACAATGGAAGAGGCCTCCCAGCCTCTACTGAGCAGAATGGTTAGTTTGTTATTAATTTAGTTTACTTTCCATTAAGCAAGTATTTCATGGCCCAAACAGGGGAAACAAATGCAGAAGGGTGAATGATGTTTTAGTAGTAGCACACGTCAGGGAGGGGCAACAACAGCTAATTCCACTATTGTATGGATTATCTTTTGTTTGTTTCCTTGCTTTTAGTGGATTATCTAAGAGGCATATTCAATGCAATGCATTAATTACCAATTACTAATTAATTTATTGGCATTGTTGTACCACCTGACGTCTGAGTGTAACGGAGGCTAACTAGCAGAGTTGGCGTGGAACGTTAGTAAATCTCCCTTCCAAAAGCCTCATACAGTGTGGATGCCATTGGACTGGGAGACTAAGTCCAGCGGTATTCAGTCCCTCCAGGAAATCGCGATGTTGCGATCGCGGTGTTTTCCGCAACTTCAATGAATTCCCGCGAATTCTGCGCGAGAGCGCAACTTTAACCAATCACCGCGATTTCCCGCAACTTTGAACCAATCCATGTCCGTAAGGTGTTGCGCTAAACATGTTGCCATAACTAGGCCTATGTAACGTGTTGCCATAAACATGTTACTATCTGGGAATGGTCCTTGTGAAAGAACATGGTTTGCTGAAACAAATAAGGCATTAAGGGTGGTAAACAGTAATCTATTATCTATGGCTGTAATCTATTGTAGCCTACATCATTGGAGCACTGAGCTAGCGTAGACTATGGGTGTAACATTGGGAGCACAGAAAAAAATGGCATCTATTCTATAGGGTGCCTCAATACGTTAGAGTTTGGCAGTCTGAGCTACAGCAGAGAACACCTCTACAATAACATCTAGCTGTCCAAGTTATCAAAGAAGCGTTTGTAGTGTAGGCTAAAATTAATCACTCATCACTTAAATTGTCTTGGGCCGATTCAAAACTAGTGGTGGGGTCGCCACCTGTTAGGAAGCTCATGGACACCTCTGTTTTTTCCCCTGATGTCCCATAAATGTTTCGATTCAAGTCATCGAACAACAAGCAGTGATGTTCGGGGCGCATAGCTTGTTTATAGCCTGCGCAAGCGTCGCGGGCAGCAGTGCTTGCGCTTTAGTTTATTCATTTTTTTCCAATAGCCCTGAAGTATTCCTCATCTCGCGCCTTGACCAATTATTCGACATAGTCGGTTGTCTCTTTGCAAGACTGTCCTGAACCGACATGAACATAGGCCTAAATTATTTTCCTTTCGAACCATTCACCAGCATCTGAAGTAGGCAACCGCTCAGTAGAACTCCTTTGATGAATGCAAGACCAACAGTTCTCTGCTAATGGCCTAAGGTTTGGGGATGAAGTAGCCACTATTTTCGATTGCATGCTGGATAACAAAACCATATAGGCTATAAACGTGTCTTTTTTGTATTGATTGTAAAACTCAACCGATGGTGGTCAATGCAAATAATGTTACCGACAGGGTAGCCTACTCTTTCTAGACTGAGAAGCGCGAGCCTCACACGCATTTTAAGCACGTTGAGTTGAGGTGTATATCAGCCCTGCATATCAGGCCATAGCCTATGGAAACATCCTTGGTTGGGGCAAACTTAAAAGCATATTACTTTTACTTATTACTTAGTAATATTGCATATTACCTTG
The DNA here is from genome assembly GCF_034702125.1 of Engraulis encrasicolus. NCBI lineage: Eukaryota > Metazoa > Chordata > Actinopteri > Clupeiformes > Engraulidae > Engraulis > Engraulis encrasicolus. The sequence continues at coordinate 11,559,764 of NC_085878.1, forward strand.
CCAGATATGCATCTGTGACGTCACGAGAGGCTGTGTGCTGGAGGGACGCTACATCCCCTTGAGATGGCTGCAACCACTGCCCTCTTTGTCTCCATCTGGTGGCGGAAACCAGATACTGCACACCTCAACAGAGAACACCACAGCTGCAGTCAATGAGTGGACCACAGCTGAGCCTGATGACTGCTTGAGCAGCTGAGCAGCTTGAGAGCTACAAACTCACTCGGAGCCAGTTTTGCAGGGGGAGCCATGGCTGAGACTTCTCGCTCTGCCAAACTGAGCGGTGTCTTGGAAGCAAAGAACTTTGTGAGCTTTGAAGTTGCCTGTGACTGTGCTTATCAGAGGAGCATGGACTAACCTTTCCTTTTCGGTGAGACTTTTCCTGGAATATTTACCTGGAGAACATTGACTGAACTTTTTATTTGGATTACTTACCTGGAAAATGACTTACCCATGAACTGAAGCCCTTCTTTGTTTGAGTTGACCGAGTGGTTGAAGATTTTGCGTTGGAAGGAAATACTTACCTGTTGAAGAGAGACTTTATGTTTGATCCTTACAAAAGATATCCTTATTTGACCTTTTTCAACCAAGAGACCTTTTCTGTTAATTGAAGTACATTAATAAAAATCATAATTTTATTTGAAACCTTGTGTCCTCGCACTTCTTGACTGTCCCGCTGAGAGCTAAGCCTCTCGTGTTGTCACATATGGTGGAGGACGCGGGCAGTCAAGTGTTAACAGTGCATGTTTGAGGAGGACTCTGAAAATTTTATCACCAAATTCTCACAATTGACTCTGAGCTCACCCGAAGACAAAATGGAGGAAATATTGAGAGCCATTGTAGCAAGCCAGCAGGCCCAAGCGCAAGCCTTGCTGGAGGAGCAGAGGAAAGCCAACGTTTTGAAAGCCGAGGAAATAAAACTCCAAAAACAAATGGCTACCCGAAGTGCTCGGCCGATAAAGGCAAGTGATTACTTGTCTAAAATGGGAACCGCTGATGATGTGGAGGCATACCTGCATACATTTGAAGCCACAGCTACCAGGGAAGCATGGCCAAAGGCGCAGTGGGTCGGATTGTTGGCCCCATTCTTAACTGGAGAAGCATTGAATGCGGTCCAAGACCTACCCCCAGACAAGGTAACAGACTATGATGTTTTAAAGACTGAAATACTCAGCAGATATGGTCTCACGAAATTTAGTATGGCCCAGCGGTTCCACAGCTGGACTTTCCACCCTGACCAGCCTCCTCGTGCACAAATGCATGAGCTTGCCCGTATTGCTAGGAAATGGCTCGAACCTGAAAAGAATACGGCTGCCGCAATAGTTGAAGCCGTTGTTGTAGATAATTACGTACGAGCCCTGCCATATGAAGCAAAGCGCTTCATAAGCCAACAGGCTCTGACCACAGCCGAACTCACTGTGGAGGCAGTAGAAAAGTACCAGGCCACCACAGAAATGCTCCGTGCCTCCAGGAAGGACCCCAAGACCATGCCTCCTCAGTCGACTGGGGCAATGCGGCCCAGAATCCCCAAGGCCCCCAATTCAGTTGCGGCAGGACCTAGCAACACGGCAGGCGGAGACAGAAAGCAGCTCGGAGCGGGGAGAGTGCGGCGAGATGGCGACATACTGCAATGCTACCGATGCGGCGAAGTGGGACACTTCTCCTGGCAATGTGGGAAGCCTTCGGATGAGCCCATGCCTACTGCGGCCTCCTCCAGCTCATCGCCCTCCCACCTCTTTGCGTCACTTGTGGGGTACACCGATGGCACCCCAGACAAGCCCCCCACCTGCCCAGTGAGGGTGAATCACCATGACGTGGAGGCCTTGCTGGATTCAGGTAGCCGTATTACCCTGGTACGTAAAGACTTGGTAGACTCTGCACGCCTGGCCACTGCCAGTGTGCTGCCCGTGTCATGTGTCCATGGAGATACCCGAGAGTACCCCACCACTGACCTGGAGATGACCACCACCCGTGGTACCATACACTTGACAGCAGGTGTAGTTGAGTCTCTCCCCGTCCCTGTCCTTATTGGCAGAGACTGCCCAGCCTTCCAGTCACTCTGGAGAGAAACACAGGAGAGGCTGACTCGGGACCCTCGGAAGCGGAGAGGTAAGACCCATCCAGCTAATACACCTGTGCAATCCCAAGAACCCCTCATGATTTCTTCCGCCCTCGCAGGGATGGCGGACCCCCACGCAGACACCGAGCCAGACACAGACACCGGAGAGGAGAACTTGATCGAGGAGAGTGTCTCGAACTCAAACGATGGAGGCCAGAGTGCAGAGGAGCTTCCCCCCCTATCAGGCCAGTATGGTACTGCCCAACTGCAGGATCCTACTCTTATTAATGCGCTAAGAACTGTGCAGGTGTTAGAAGGAACAGTGCTAGGAGATAGTACGAGTCCTAGCTACCCCCACTTTGCAGTAAATCGGGGCTTACTGTATCGAGTGGTGAAGGAAAATAATGAAGTACATGAGCAACTTCTTGTGCCTCAGCCCTATCGTGACACAGTGCTCAACCTTGCACACACGCACCCACTTGGAGCCCACTTAGGAGTGGAGAAGACTACAGAGAGGATTGTGCAGCGTTTCTTTTGGCCGGGCATACACAAAGAGGTAGAGAACTACTGTCGCAGTTGCCAAGACTGTCAGCTAAGGGCTCCAAAGCCCTCATATAGAAATCCATTAATTCCCCTGCCAGTCATTGAAACGCCCTTTGAAAGGATCGGGCTAGATATAGTGGGCCCTTTACCAAGGAGTTCCAGAGGGCACCAGTACATTTTAGTGATACTGGATTATGCAACCCGTTATCCAGAAGCCATCCCACTAAGAAAGGCTACGGCCAGACAAATTGCTAAAGAACTGTTCTTGCTCTCCACTAGCCTAGGCATCCCAAAGGAGATCTTGACCGACCAAGGAACCCCCTTCATGTCCCGAGTGATGAAGGAGCTCTGCACCCTACTGAAAATCAAACAGCTAAGGACGTCGGTCTACCACCCTCAGACAGATGGGCTAGTGGAACGCTTTAACAAGACATTGAAAGCCATGCTGCGGAAGGCGATTGGAGAGGATGGACGCAACTGGGATCAGCTGATACCATACCTCATGTTTGCCGTGAGAGAAGTACCCCAGTCTTCCACTGGTTTTTCACCTTTTGAGCTTCTGCTTTCGTACAGGCCCAGAGGACTGCTCGACATTGCCAAGGAGGCTTGGGAGGAACAACCCTGCAGACAGCGGACCTTGATAGAGCACGTTGGGGCAATGAAGGAGAGGATGAAGGTCATCTACCCCATAGTGCGCGAACATATGGAGGCTGCTCAACGTCAACAACAAGCTGCCTACAACCGACCTTCCCAACCCAGAGAATTCAAGCCTGGGGACCGAGTGCTGGTTCTGGTGCCGACAGTTGAATGTAAGTTCTTGGCAACCTGGCAGGGTCCATATGAGGTCATTGAAAGAGTGGGACAGGTCAATTACAAGGTGAGACAACCCGACAAAAGAAAACATGAACAGATTTACCATGTTAATTTACTAAAAAAGTGGCATGCCAGAGAGGCCCTGTTGAGTTGTCTGCCCCCTACAGAGTCCATGGAACCAGCAAGAGAAGAGGTTCAAGTGGGTCCGGGCCTATCTCCACATCAACGACAGATGACCCTGGAGCTGGTGGATCGCAACCGGGACGTCTTCTCCTCCCTCCCTGGACACACGGAGGTGGTCCAACATGACATCCGAACCATGCCTAATCGGACGATAACGCAGCGACCGTATCGTGTCCCAGAGGCTCGGAAAGCAGTCATTGAGGAGGAGGTAAAGAAGATGCTGGAATTGGGGGTCATTGAGGAATCCAAAAGCGCATGGGCAAGTCCAATCGTACTGGTCCCCAAACCAGACGGGTCAGTGAGATTCTGTAACGATTATAGAAAACTAAATGCAGTGTCTGAGTTTGATGCATACCCAATGGCTCGTGTTGATGATATGGTAGATGCTCTAGGACAGGCCCGCTTCCTAACGACTCTGGACCTCACAAAAGGCTACTGGCAGGTGCCCCTGACTCCAGCGTCCAAGGAGAAGACGGCCTTTGCGACACCAGGGGGACTCTACCAGTACACCCGACTTCCCTTCGGTCTCCATGGGGCCCCAGCTACTTTCCAGCGCTTGATGGATCGGGTCCTCACCCCCCATAAAAGGTATGCGGCAGCATTTCTAGACGATGTTGTTATCCAAAGTCCTGATTGGGATAGCCACTTACCACGTGTGCAAGCTGTGCTCGACTCTCTCAGGGATGCAGGTCTTACAGCGAACCCGAAAAAGTGCAAGCTGGCCTTCAGTGAGACTAACTACCTAGGGTATACCATTGGTCGGGGACTGGTCAAGCCACAGGAAGCCAAGCTACGGGCCATAAAGGATTGGCCACAACCCATCACCAAGAGGCAGGTGAGAGCATTTTTGGGCCTAGCCGGCTACTACAGACGCTTCATCGCAAATTTTGCTTCTATAGCTGCACCCCTCACAGAACTGACCACTAAACGCCACTCAAGAATGGTAAGATGGAACCCTGCGGCGGAGGCGGCCTTCGTCAGCTTGAAGGAGGCCCTGTGTTCCAGTCCTGTCCTGGTGGCGCCGGATTTCAAAAGAGAATTTATTGTCCAGACGGATGCTTCTGAGGTGGGTCTGGGAGCTGTACTTGCCCAAGTACATGGAGGTGAGGAACATCCTATTCTCTATCTGAGCAGAAAAATGCTGCCAAGGGAAAAAAAATTACTCTACTGTGGAGAAGGAATGCCTCGCTATTACCTGGGCCCTGGACTCTCTACGTTATTATCTCCTGGGCCGGCGTTTCACTGTTATCACTGATCATGCCCCTCTACAGTGGATGGCCCGAAATAAGGAAACTAACAGTAGAATAACAAGATGGTTCCTGAGTTTGCAGGCTTTTAATTTTTCTGTCGCCCACAGAGCTGGCAAGCAGCACGGCAATGCTGATGGCCTCTCCCGCCGGGATGCCCTCTTCACGTCCTTCAGCCCGACGAGGACGTCGATCCCGAGGGGAGGGATGTGTGACGTCACGAGAGGCTGTGTGCTGGAGGGACGCTACATCCCCTTGAGATGGCTGCAACCACTGCCCTCTTTGTCTCCATCTGGTGGCGGAAACCAGATACTGCACACCTCAACAGAGAACACCACAGCTGCAGTCAATGAGTGGACCACAGCTGAGCCTGATGACTGCTTGAGCAGCTGAGCAGCTTGAGAGCTACAAACTCACTCGGAGCCAGTTTTGCAGGGGGAGCCATGGCTGAGACTTCTCGCTCTGCCAAACTGAGCGGTGTCTTGGAAGCAAAGAACTTTGTGAGCTTTGAAGTTGCCTGTGACTGTGCTTATCAGAGGAGCATGGACTAACCTTTCCTTTTCGGTGAGACTTTTCCTGGAATATTTACCTGGAGAACATTGACTGAACTTTTTATTTGGATTACTTACCTGGAAAATGACTTACCCATGAACTGAAGCCCTTCTTTGTTTGAGTTGACCGAGTGGTTGAAGATTTTGCGTTGGAAGGAAATACTTACCTGTTGAAGAGAGACTTTATGTTTGATCCTTACAAAAGATATCCTTATTTGACCTTTTTCAACCAAGAGACCTTTTCTGTTAATTGAAGTACATTAATAAAAATCATAATTTTATTTGAAACCTTGTGTCCTCGCACTTCTTGACTGTCCCGCTGAGAGCTAAGCCTCTCGTGTTGTCACACATCATAACGTTAAGCCCGCGATGGGGAAAATGCGCATTAGGCTACTCACAAGGCTGGAACACTTCACCTTGGGAAAGTGACCGTCTCGCAAGCATAGGAGCGGAACATAACAGCCTTCGGGGGATGAAGCGCGTTCATACAGGACAGGGAAATCAAAACAGATTAAATAGACCTAGGCATAGTCTTTGGAGAATGCCATGATATAAAATAGGCTAATAGATTAAGTCCTGTGGTTCGGTTGTTGTCAGCAGTGTGTGCTTTTTTATTTCAACTGCTTAAATAGCCTAATGTTCAACAATCAATGTCCATCACCATTAAGCTAAACTATTTAGACAGCTTATTTACGCAGCTTATGAGGTTACCTAGGCTACCAAGCCTAGGCCTAACTCAAAAATACCAAAATGACCACTGACAATAATATAAAAACACCGGAGGACTGGAATGTGGCAGTGTCCTTTACTTTCAAGCGTGGGGAAACACATTAAAAATCGCAACAAAAATCGCACCTTTCACTTCATGCCGCAACAAAATCGCAACAACACAGTAAGAAGCTCCGCAACTTTTCTCGCGATTTTCTGGAAATCCTCGTGCACCATCTGGCAATTCGGACCGCGATTTTTTTTAGAAAATGCCCGCGATTTCCTGGTGAGACTGGTGTTGTACTGTGCTTCCCATTGCCGGACCGTTGTAGTTGACGAGGTCGCAGGTTCAATCCCCGAGGAGGATGAACAGGTGCAATGACCTCCATCACAAAGCACAAAAAAAACGTAATTGACCCACAAGCAGAGTGGTGTGTGCAGTACCTGATGATGTTGAGGAGCTCCTGCCTGACTGCGAAGATGGGGAGGTACTGCCTCTGCTCCAGAAGGGTCTTCTTCTTGGCAAACTCACTGCTAGCCTCATTCTTATCCTTCATGTGGTCCGCAAACTTCTGCTCCGTCCTACAGTGGGAAAAAACGGGTAACGGATATTGCGGTTAACAAGGTTACAAATGGCAATGGATGTTCCAAAACCGGTCCAGCTGTTTCCAACTTACCTCCTTGGAAGTGCTGGAATGATCCGTTTTTCTCCAAAGAACAAAATGTGTTTTGGAGAGCAAGTCCAGGGCCCTCCTTGCTACAGCTCAAACCAAACTTTCTCATTCTCCTCATTCTCCCCTCCCTCCTCCAATACATTTACAAGATATGTATACCATGCAGCATTTAGTGTATTTACCTGTAGTCCACTTTGCCATCCTCCCCCACAGGTTTGGCCTCCCCATCCTCTGACTTCTTGATGCCCATGATGTCTCCCAGTTTGGTACCTGCCAGCTCCCAGTGCTTGTGTTGGGCCTGTCACACAGTTCAATAAAAAAATATATATTATATAATACAATTAGGACATGTGACTTAGATGAAGACATCAATAAGCTGTTTCAATATAAAGGAGAGAAGCGAAAACATAATAAAGTCACTGCAGCTAAGGCACAGGGAAGTGTGGATGAAACAAATCACAGGCGCCCAGTGTCTCTTTGAGGAAGCACACATTACTGAAGTGGGACATTTACAATATAACGATGTGGTTTGCCCTTCTCTTAGCTAATACCCAGAATGTGTATCAACTCACACTAAGAAGCCTGTCTCACGAATTTCACGCATTATTTTTTACTACAGTAGTAGTCACATGTATCACTGTATTTAATTGTCCTGTATTTATATCTGTGTAATAAGTTGAATGTAGTCATGTGTAGTCACATGTCGTGCCAGTAGAGTACCTTCTTGCGCTCCTTCTGCTCGCGGTGCTTGCGGACCAGCTGGCTGCCCTTGCGGGAGATGATGGCCATGTCAGACGTGGCGTCTCTCACGGGGATCACCGGCTCAGGCTGAGGGGCACAAACAACACAACACATTGTAAATAACTTGACAACAGCATCGCTGATGCAATACAAACAGGGAAATATGCAGTTCAGATAAAAGATCACTGTACATCGTATTATAGCTTAGAATACTATTGATGATTGATTGATTGCACTGCTTAGGCCCTGCTTAATAATACTCCATATTAGGATTTAATAAACAAACTCAAATATCCTATTGCCAAGCACGGCCTCATTAAAAGAATACCAAGAGGCCTGCGGTAATTCTGCACCAAGAGCAGGGAGGATAATACCAACCACACTTTAGTGGTTTAGCCGTTTATTTTGCTTGCCACCTGGACAGCCAAGATCTCCAATGAGGCTCATTAGAAGTCACTCCTGCAATTTATTTCTTTATAACTTTGCAGTGACCACTGGGAACACTGGGATTTCACTAGGGTTTCAAAAGACTGGGCAAGAAGTACATGTTATTGCACAGCTACGAAAAAAGGCATCCAGAGATTTGGGGTTGCGGTAGAAAATCAGTAAACAAGTGGCAAAATAACTGTAGGGTATTGTGTTATTATTTGCAACCCTTGATTTTAAGACATTCCCATCTGTGTCAGCACATAAGATATTCCAGGTGCCAGACTACCTCTTAATTGGGCCCATGAGGTACACCACAACACTGAGATTGGCGGGCCAGAGGCAAAGTAGCGGGCTAAAACAACAACAGCCTGCACAGATCCTTCCAGACTGAATATTATGCATTTATGTATTTGTCTTGCGGTCCAGGGCTCTCCTTGCCGAGTGACCATCAGCCCAGTCTGGCGGCCCTAGACATATCCCAAGACCAGGTGTGTTGTGACTGTGACCAATGTGACCATGGCTACTGTAAGGCTTAGCTTTAGTAACATCATCTTGATCGCCTATTGCACCACTGTTGTGCTGTTGAAAAATGAAAACTAAAGTCCAAGTGTTAAAGGGAAGCCGTGGCATAATGGTTAGCTAATTAGTCATGGACTTTGTAGGTTTGAATCTTTATGGCTAAAGTGCCCTGTAAGGCACCCAACCCCTCACTGGACTATAACCAATATTCTGTACCTAAATAACTTGTTACAGGAAAAACATCAGCGATGTGAAATATAACAATGAAATTAACTGTGACGTGAGCCGCCACCTGTTTGGTGAAGACGATGCGCCCGTCCAGGAAGGGTGGCACCAGGTTGTGGACCAGCAGGTGGACCTTGGTGGCGTTGTCCTCCTCAAAGTCCTCGTCCACCTCCAGCCTCTGTACCACGCCACTGGTCAACATGCGGTTAGTCTCCCAACGCTCGTTATCCTGCGACAGGGGAAGCAGAGAGCAAAGCACAGACTCAGACAAGGGCAGTGTTACAGCTCAACACTAGCAAAAACCACATGTCAGTGTCTTACTACATTATAAGATCAACTCAAATCTTATTACATCAATTCAACAGTCAATTAAAGAAGGACAGTCTAATCTTGGGAGAGCTTTATTGACTGGAAATTTGTTGGCACAGGTCCATCCCAGCTAAGATGTTCAGCATCACACCGTACGCACATAATGATATATTCAAAGACAATTATGGCTTGAAGCGGAGAGCCTTCTTTGCCCATACCTCATTAATCTGTCTCCTCTGGGCAGAGATGCGTTTCTGGGTCTGCTTCTGCAGGATCTGCTCCCTCTTCTTCACGTACTCCTCTGAGGTGGAGGCCAGTGGGTTGTGGAACTCGTCATAGCCCTCGTCCATCATGTACCAGTCCCTGTCCGCTTGCTGTCAAACCAGGAAGGAGGACATATCACACCATCAGATGAAAAGCAGCAAACAGTACACCTAACACGACACTGCAGAACTGGTAAGCCTTGTTAACAAACAATTAGCGTAGCATAGCATACGAATTTGATGAGTTGGTGATATATAAACAGTAATAACTTCCAACAGATTCCTAAAAATGCCAGAAAACATGGATTTTTATGACATTTTGGGGGCTTTTTGCCTTCATTAGGATAGTATAGTAAAGAGTGGGACATGAAATGAGTGAGAGAGGGAGATGGGATAGGTTGGAACCCGGGTCCCCGGCTTAAAGCGATGGTTCGGAGTAGAATCACCCTAATGCCATTTGAACCGTGACACCCATCCACCTTTACACCCGAAGTGTTTTCTGCCGCAGGCTTACATCAACAGAGTTACCGTGTTATTCGATGTTTATTCCGGATAGCTTGACTCAAGCGCATATGGATACTGGGCACCATCTCCAAACTTTCCCCACAAAAATAACATGTCATGACACCAAACTTCTACAGTATAACAAATGTGGTTTGTACTCACAAAAAGATGAATTTGAAACTTTGTACATAGTCCAGGAGTTTATTAATAACAACACACGAGACGATTAGCTTTTCTGCTGCTAAACATCCGTCGACGTCACTTCCTCCAGCTGGGACTGTCCACTTATTGTAAGGTTTGTGTTTTAGTCCACAGCCAGGATATATGCACGAGTGTGGCATCGTCTTCTATTTATTAAACGTGGTAAAATTTAAATCCGAAGTGGTTAATTTCTAGTTGTAGCGCAAGCTGTCTTTTTGAGTTTTCCGCCTTCCGGACTCACGTGTATTTGTTTCCATCAACAAAGTCCCAGCTGGAGGAAGTGACGTCGACGGATGTTTAGCAGCAGAAAAGCTAATCGTCTCGTGTGTTGTTACTAATAAACTCCTGGACTATGTACAAAGTTTCAAATTCATCTTTTTGTGAGTACAAACCACATTTGTTATACTGTAGAAGTTTGGTGTCATGACATGTTATTTTTGTGGGGAAAGTTTGGAGACGGTGCCCAGTATCCATATGCGCTTGAGTCAAGCTATCCGGAATAAACATCGAATAACACGGCAACTCTGTTGATGTAAGCCTGCGGCAGAAAACACTTCGGGTGTAAAGGTGGATGGGTGTCACGGTTCAAATGGCATTAGGGTGATTCTACTCCGAACCATCGCTTTAACACTGCAGTGCCCTACCCTTTGAGGCATGGCTTGGGCTAAATTGAGAACATAGATACCCCGATTTAGGCATTGGCTTACCTTCTGATCCTCTTCCCACTGCTCCTTGTCATCCTCATTGTCAAATGCGATGCCATCCCCTCCATCCTCTTTCTTACCTGTAGCAGAAAGACACACAGCACATCACACCACATGCAACATTTCTTCCACACTGAAGTGCATCACTGAATACTCTGTCCTGGCATCTTGCCAATTCAACCACAAGCTGTACTCTACCATGAACTATGCTATTCATGGCAATAGAACTATTAAACATGAGGTAAGCAATAATGGCAGAGTGTAGAGCCTTGAGGAAGAGCTGCTGTACCTTTGCCTCTGGAGAGGCGGGGTGTGGAGCCCAAGTGCTTGCGGTCGTTGGCCCACTCGTTGTACTTGTATGAAGGGGTAGGCAGGGGGGTGTCCTCCGGGTAACGATTCCTCACCGACCTGAGATGCAAAACACATTGCACAATACACAATCATTACTCAAAACACAGTCAAAAAGGTTATATTGAATGAAACCCCACTGTACCCACGACTTTTTTTTACTGAATATGGCCTGTGACATGCCCTGAATTTCCTTCAGGTTAACCTTAAGACATAGCCGCTGTTATAAATTAGTTGTACAAATGGCTGTTAGAATGGCAATGACCAAGTCTTAATGTATTACTAAAGGCCCTGTGCGCCGTCATAGTGGTGTGGTACTATGGTAGTAATGTTTTTTCAGTGACAACGTTCCAGTGGCAGAACGGCATGTGTTAAGGGGCTTCGTAATTTGCGTAAATTAATATAATCCTTGATTTTACTTGAGGGGGGAGTGGAGTGGAGACAAGAATCGTGTTCATACCGGTCTCCTCTCCTCTCGCTCTCTGAGCCAGATCGTTGGCTACGCTCTGAGTGGTCGGAGTCACGGTGGGAGGGAGTAGGAGAGGGGCTTTCCCAATGGGAACGCCGGGAGCTGGCGTAGCCGGAGTCATCCTCATCCCAGCTGGTGCGAGAGGGGGTGCCATCTGTGCAGAAAACATGCCTAGTCAGTTAGAGTGCTATGCAAATAAACATCGACTACACGCTCAAGCAATCATTTCCGTCAAGTCAGTGATTCTAGCACTCTTTATGAGTTCCTGCTTCATATCATATGTGGTGACATCATGGGTGGATTAAAGATGATCATAATTATAATGGTGAGGGGAGAGAAGATTAGTGATTTTTTTTCATACACAAACTATTTACAAAACGCAGGATTCCACGACAGTCCATGCATTGCAGATATTGTGCTTGTCTCTGTGTAGTACGCGTGTAAGAATGTATGCATGTCTAGTTCTTGTAACTGACCTCTGGGTTTGCTGCGTGGGGTAGCAGGCTCGTCGCGGCGGCTGCCTCTGCTGATGCTGCGTTCAGACCAGCCCTCTCTGCTGGAGCGCTCGCTGCTGGGCCCCGAGCGCTCGCTCCTCACACTGCCCTCCCTCTGGGAACGTTCACTACGCTCCCCCGGCCCTTCAAACCGGCTGCCATGACTACGTTCACCTGCCACGGCAACAGTGGTAAACATAGGTGAACATTATATTATTGTTATTACCACCACTACTTGGTTACTGACAATGATGACCAGGATCATAATAACAACAATGACAGTAACAAAGAAAAAGTCAAAATAAGTATTAGCAACCAACTCTCGTAGACTAATGGTTGAAGGCTAGTAAAAATTTCCATAACTGATTTTTGGAGACACTGACGAAGGCAACAGCCGAAACGTTTGTCTACACTTCTGCTGCTATGTAAATAAAAAAATATAAAAGAAAAGAAGAACCCGAGTGCGATCCACTTTTTCTGCTTCATAACTGATTTTTGAAATGATGGATTATAAAAGTGACAATATGATTTCAGGAGAAGGCAAAAAGAAGCCATATGAGAGGGGACTTCTAAATGCTTGCCACTACATGCTTGTTGTAAACCAAAAACGTACAGCACGGCAGTACACCTCTACATCAGACTCCGGCGGAGTCATTTTATTCCGCCCACGAGATCATTTCAAATGTGTATTACAGATGGCCCACATACACCATTAATATATAGTGTAACAAGTCTCAAAAATGAAATTTGGTGTATCACAGGAATATGAGTGGGCCCAGGCCAATGAAACAGCTCACACTCATATGCAACACAATATACTATATGCAGGCATATTTGAACTACCATGTATGATGGGAAAGAATGTGTGCAAAATGTAACTATAAGTATTAAGTGCGTGCTTGCACAATTTCCCAAATTAAAAAATATATATATATTGAGTTCGACCCTTGATTTTTTTTCTAGATTTTGATTTTGGCCCTCAGTCAATTTGAGTTCGACACCCCTGCTCTAGGTAATAACAAGTAATGTAAACAAAACCGTGTCTCAGCTGTATGCACTATTGCACTTACTTCGGTCATTCTTTCGCTCTCTGTCACGATCTCTATCACGGTCCCTGTCCCTGTCTCTGTCCCGTTCCCTTGGTTTTTCTTCTTTGGAGGAGGCGAATACTCCTTGTTCCCGACGATCTTTCTCCCTCTGCTCATGTCGACGCCGGAACTCTTCACTCACCCCACCAGTATTGGAGGGCGTCTCAGAGCCAGTGACACGGTACTTCCTGTATCAAAATAAACACAATACACTGAATACTGTCATCATGAAAGTGAGGCCAGTGCAACATGTGAATAAATCGAACACGTAGGGCCTGTGATGGGTGGTGGTTTACATAATGTAAAACAAAACTGACATGGATTAGTCGACGATGTGGACACCCTGTATACCCAGTGCTTAATTTGTCAAGTGGGAGATCCCGGAGCACAGAGGATGGGTGGCTCCCCCAGGAGGGGGGGTCTGTGATGTCTTTCCCTGAGGTTCCATCCAAGGTTCCGGAGCTCTCATCTGAGGTTCCGGAGCTAGCTCCCCCTTGCTCCCCCTCAAATTAAGCACTGGGTATACCCTAACGCCATGGGTGTCAATTCCGTGTCCAGAAAGTAAAAATCCTGCCACAGTTTCCTTCCAACACAGGTGACTTTAATGAGTAGCTGGTCTACCTGTCTTCAATATAACCAGCTTCTTCACAGCTGGTTGGATCGAATTTGTTGCAGGGATTTAACTTCCTGAGCCAGGGACTGCCTAACGCTAACCCCAAGGACAGGTACGGAGCAAGTACATTATGTTACATGTAGTTGCATAGTTTGTTACACTGTACCTAAGATTGTAAAGGAGCGGATAATTCCCAGAAAGTTTCCAGAAAATGTACATGGAAACATCAGGAATTATGAAATTAGACAATTTGCATAGGACAGCACATAACAATCTTTCTCTACCCACTTTATTGATGTCTTTGACCTTCAACTTTGATAATCAAAGTTCATTCCTGTTAATTCCGCAAAAAATCGTGAATATTTCCATGGAATGGTTCCACTTTTGAAAATTCCAGGAATGTTGCAGCCCTAACTGTAGCCAATTAATATAAAAGGGCAGTCAATAAAGTGTAACAAAAAGGCAAGGCCACCAACTTCACCCACCTCTCTTTTTTCTCCTCTCTCTTGTCTTTACTACTCTCCTCTTCCTCCTCATCCGATCCTTCCTCGTCACTCTTGCTCTCCTCCCAGTCCTTGTAGGAGGACACCTTGGACTTCTTCGTGCTCTGCTCGGCCTCGGCCTCGGCCTCCTGCCTCTCTTTGCGTTTCTGGGCCGCCAACAGATCCAGGCCCAGCAGCGAGGTTCGCGGCGCAGGCGCCCTGAAGACGTGCGGCTCTGAAGCGGCGCTCTTTTTCTTCACGATGAGTCCTCCGACCTGAGCGCTCGGGTCGCTTCCCTCCAGACGATGCAGCGAGAAATCATCCTCCATTCTGAATGGATGGATGGATGGATGGATGAACGGGCTGTCGAGAGTGGGAGATGTGTGGTGGTGGTGACGATGTGCTCAATATCTCTTCTGCATCATGTGGCTGGCGCTAGCTCCAGGTGAACCATTCAAAAGTTGACATCCACCTGTGTTGAAATACAAATGGGTGTACACTTGGATATCCAAATTGTGGCATTCATGCAATTAAATGCAGTTATCCCTTGTCTCAGACGTGTCAACACCAGCTCAGGGAACTTGGCATTCTCTAATAGGACATTAGAGACGCCATAAACAAATAACAAGGAGCTACATCATGTATACAGCAATGGTAAAGAAAACGAATAGAGTTTATTTAACTGATTACACAAAATCAGCAGTAAATGTTCAGGAAAGTATAGACTACACTTGCTAATGAACGTGTCATGCTAGCAATGCTACAAATGTAACAAAGAACAGTCAACATGTATGTTCGTGTTCGTAAAATGCAATAGTTTCACTCACTGTAATGTTTACATTCCCCCGGGCAGGCCTTTGAGTCTCATCAGCAAACAAGTCAATAAGAAAATGTTTATGTCTCAACGGCGCTAATACGTTTGTTTGCAAACATGTATGCCGCCATTACAATCCCACAACCCCCTTTCAGTATTTTCTTATTCGGCAAACGTCATCAAAGACAACAGTCTTTTGGATGACTACTGCCATCTATTGAATATATTTTCAAACTGCAGCTGAACTATGTGTTGGGTCCTGTGTTGGATCAACGAACAACCAAGGGACCCATTAGAGGTGGTATATGACAATGACATAACTATATGACTTTTCAAAAAAAATAAAAATAAAACACTATGTGGCAATGACTAAGATTCCCCGGAAAAATGAGGCCAGGTGTAACCTACTTGAAATAGGCATACCAAATAGATCTACATTGTAAATGGAAATGAAATGTTCGAGAACAATAAGCCCTGAGAAGAGGGGTATGCTCACCCCCTCTCCAACCTACAAGATATAGTGGAGGCCTACATTTTGCACAGGCCAGGGGGATCACAGGACCCCACAATAAGCATTTCACTGGCTCT
This sequence comes from Engraulis encrasicolus, assembly GCF_034702125.1. Lineage (NCBI taxonomy): Eukaryota > Metazoa > Chordata > Actinopteri > Clupeiformes > Engraulidae > Engraulis > Engraulis encrasicolus. The sequence goes on from NC_085878.1 coordinate 11,575,330, forward strand.
TGTCAGTAGGCCTAGGCCTATATGACAGCAAACTGAATTGAACTTGCAATGGTTCTAGTGGACATGAATAAGCTACTGAATGTGCCATGGCAAGTGTCATCAGTGTCAAGAGTTTAAAAAAAAAATAGGCTTACAAAATGTTACTGTAGTATATTCTCTGCTCCTTGTAAGCATTGGCCTCAACATACTGAGGGAATTTACTTTACAGCTATTGGTAGGCGTGGGCACTGAGGTAGAAGTATTGGCGTGTCGCCATAAACATATAGGCCTATAGTGTCCCCCTGTGTCCCCCTGGTTGGGCCATTCGTTAATCCACCGATGATGAGACCACTCTTTCCACAGTGGGGTCAATAACAGAACTAGTCACTCATCCTTTCTTTAAAGTTCATTGAGAGGCACAGGCTTCCACTTGTTAATTTCTGATTTGTTTCTACATCGGGTCCCATTTGTGCCCTCATTGAGTGGGCTTATGGGAATAGATGCCTGTATAATGCCTAAGCTTTCAGGTTGCATTATTTGCAGGAAAATTACCTAGGGTCCTATGTCATTCTGCTTGTAATTGTCCTAAAACTTTATAGGGTCATTCCTTGTCAAATCACGTGCCCTGCCCAGGCGACCCTCTGCTTTCCCTCGGTTTTCCTGATTTGTCCCAGACTGGTACCTTTTGAAGCCAACTGAAAAACTATTTCAACTGAAAGTTGTCCAAATCGGCTTGTAAATTATTAATTCAATTCCTGGCGTGGGCTTGGCACCCAAACTTTGGAGGGCCACATATCCAAAACTGTTAGAGGTAGGATGCAAAAACTTGGTATTGTTTCATTTGGCATCAGCTGTCTGTGTAATATCAGTTAAATTGAAGAGGATTGTCCGGGGAGATTCTGGGGAATTCTATGACGTGAACCTATAACTCTCTCAAAGAGGATAGCAACTCCCAACTCCCTCTGAGCAATTCTGTAACCGTCAATCAACAGTCTGTTTACACTGCATTTTGTTTAGGTTTCATTTCAAATATTTCAATCAAATGGGCCAGGAAGTAAACATGCAGTTCTTCTGGAGAAGGGGTTCTGTTAATCTCCTCTTGAACATTTCAATGGCATTGAGAATTTCTTTCACTGTTGTCTTGCCATGTTCTTCTGTGCCCAGCAGATGGCAGTGCTCACCAAATGATCTCAAGATGTCGATATGCATTCTGTGTGCATCAGACCATGGATTTGACTGATAGTAAAGCCCTTGTCCCTGATAAACCTGGCAAATTAAAGATAAGGAATGGCTAAATATGAACGCTACATTAGTGGTCTACTGGTGATAATGAAACCACAGAATTGCTAGGCTATAGAACAGGCCACCCATTATTGCCTTAGTCTCCATGCACACCCACATAACATGTTTTCCTGGTCCCGACTCCCATAGACTCCCATAGACTCTCATAGTCTCCAGTATCTCCAGTATCGGTGGCTGACACAGCAGGTCACATGCTCCAGACTTCTGGTCTCTCATATCTCTGAGGGAGTGCCTTGGTGGGAGCAGAGGGACCCCCCACACACGCACTCAAACAGAGATTAGATCAGTGTACACTCAAAGCCGACATTAGCTCTCGCAAGACTGGTGTAACTTCTTTATCTATTCACACTGCTATGAATCAGCTATACAAACAGATGCAAAACAGGGAATGCCGCCAGCCGGTGGATCATTAACTTGGACTGTCTGTGTCATTGTCTTGAAGGCTGCCTGCATGCGCAGTGATCTTTGTAATGCCATTTTGAAGATACATTTTGTCCCGACTTAATGTAATGTGCACAGCCAGTGGGTGAAGTTCAGGAAATGGCATTTTTAATGGGGGTTTTTTTTGGAATGTAATGGCATTTTAAGTAAATGGCATCCATCAGTATCATTTAATAATACTAATAAAATAAATATCAGTTTGCTTGGAGAGTTTTCTATGTATGTTTACCAAAGCATATGTTGCAGGCTATTTAGATATTAAGTGCAAGTTTTAAATACATTACAAATTATCTGCTTTAGTTGGTTCAGCCATGTTCTTGGCAATAGAGAAATATTTTAATAACATTTTAATAACTGTTATTCACATTGCTCCCACTAGATGGAGACTTAAGTCAGACAGAGTGTGTCATACTGTGATAGATCATGCTAAGATCTAACTAGTTTTTTAAATCTAAGAAATGAAAACCATTTCTAAAGCAAAAAGGGTTTAATCAGATGACTATAATGCACATAATGTTTTTTTAAAGAGTAATTTTAAAATAAATAAATTAATGTTTAATGAAAGAATGAATGAATTAATGAATAAATAAATGATTGTAGACAGTAATGCTAACGAACATAATGCATTAAACATATCCCTTGTTTATGTAATTACTGCTATGTTTCAGTTTAGAAAGCACTACAAAATAGAAAAGCAGTTTAGAAACACCCTCCATTTTAAAATGTCCATCTGTCCTCTGCAATTAATGAGATATTTATACAGCATTACCTGTAATATTTATGCCCTCAGGAGCATCTTAATATGGTCCTGAGGAACCATATATGTGTTTGGTGTGTACTAATGTTTGGTAATGTCTTCGCCTACAGGCCCATAAATAAGTCAAGACAACACCACCACCAGAGCCAGGGAAGGAGGCAGAGCCAGGATGCTACCCAAGCAGAACAGCCCTGGCCTGGGCAGCGGCTGGGCTGCAGGTCGGGGGTCTGGCTTATGATGCGCTGGACCAAGTGTGTCGCACTGGGGCCAGCTGGCTGACAGGTGTGCCCTGGAAAAAAAAGGAACTCCCACTGGTCAAGATGCCCCTCTCTCCACACACGCCCCGCACACTCGGAGAAACTCAGGTACAAGATGAACTTGGGGTAGTTTATTAAAGGAAATCGCACCATGTCACACACGATCAAAAGGCC
>NC_085878.1:11580739-11583239 GCF_034702125.1 Engraulis encrasicolus
CCTGAGAGACAGCTGTTATGTATGGAACTCAAGTCATTGGGATTAGCTTTATTAACCCTGGAAGGTCTGAAGCATTTCCAATAATTGTGCGGTAGCAGTCTATTAGGAAAATATTGTAATTGATCACCCCACAGGAAATGTGTGTTGTCACCTGTCCTGATTTTGCCTGATTGTCCCGGTTTTTAATGGTTTGTCCAGAAGGAAAGAAATGACAGCATTTTCTGTGTGCACTGAATGAAGGGCGCCTTTGCTTACAAACTAAACTTTAGGGTTGATTGGTTGTCGAAATGTCCATTTTTTTGTCGGACAGAGGTGGCAAGTCCGTACAAGACATATAAATGTAAAAAGGACATATGTGTATGGGTGTATTTTGAAAGACCTCATAGATGTCCATTCTTTTTATTCCCCCTATTTTTGGTAAAATTTGCAGTTGCATATCCTTGAGTGTAGTGCAGGTCTTTGTAGGAGATGTTTTCCATTGGAAAGCGACACACCAGTACTAGGTAACCAAACTGAAAGGCAAGAAGCTGATAGTTTAACCAACGCCAGCAAGGCTACAGCTGATAACCACACAGGGCAGAGTCAGTCAGGGCTTTATTCCATGTTTGTGAAATAGCTGTGTCTTTGCTCAACAAACAGACAGATTGTCTTTGTTAAAGACAAAGAGAAGAAACTGTAGTAGAGACTTTTTTTTACTACATTTGTCGACCGAATTGATCCATTCTTACTTCCTCCTGCTACTGAATTGCCGCCTCAGAAGACCGAAGAGAAAGGGGAGAAAAAAAACTGTTTGCCTTGACAAATTGATGATGGGCCATATAGTAATCTGTATGTTTTTTAATTGCAGAGTAATCACTAATGGTCACATTCCAGCTATTTGCTGTGTGCAGTATCTTTAGCCAACCAAATACTTTAATCAGATTTATATCAAACATTGGACAGTTAAAACATGACATTTACAACAGCGTGCCATAAAGCTGTGTAAGCTAATCAATAGGGGGCATATGATTTAATGTCAACTTTTCAGCATCAAGCTAAAGCAGCAGGCAGTAGGCACTTTCAGCAGCAAAGTAAATTGTTTAGTGTCTGATTATGTGTGTGTTTGTATTGTAGCTTTGTGTGACGACTCGTGTGTGTGTGTGTGTGTGTGTGTGTGTGTGTGTGTGTGTGTGTGTGTGTGTGTGTGTGTGTGTGTGTGTGTGTGTGTGTGTGTGTGTGTGTGTGTGTGTGTGTGTGTGTGTGTGTGTGTGTGTGTGTGTGTGTGTCTTGCAGATGACTCCTGTTAAGCGATCATTTACTGTCTGTTTTCCACACGAGATTCATCATTAACAGAAAGCTAGGCGTCTTTAAGATCTAAGATGTTTTTGTTTACATGAATGACTATATTGCCTTTGCTTGAAGTTTATTGGTTTGATTTGTGTGTGTGAGTGTGTGTTGCAGGAGGTCTATGGAAAACGAAAAATACTGTTCCACGTGTTTTAAGGACAGGGAAAAAGAAACAATTTTGTGAAATTGAATATCTCTGTGAGATATTGGCTACTCCTGCACACTCACAATGTGTTACTGCGTCCAAAATGAAATATGTAACATTGCTTGCCTGTTTATCTTGTCATAATGTGATGGACATTGTGCATTTTTAGTTTTCTCCTGATTAATATTAATATGTGGTATCATAATATTAACAAATCAATATTTAGTTGATAGTAAATAGTGCTCTTGTGTTTGCCATCCTAATATCTGTTTTTACTCTAATGTATGAAGGATGAATATGGCAGAAATTCTATCTACATTCAGTTCTAGTCTTAGAAGTTGGATACTTAGAAGTGGGAAATGGAGGTGGTAGGTAGGCAGTTAATAGAAAAATCCTAAAGCATTAGATTAGATGACTAGACTTTTCTATCGCAAGAACATGCCAAAACCTTTGACCATAATATGTACATTGTGTCTCAGAAAGTCCTTACAAGTACTATTGGTGTAAGTGCTGCAAATATTTGCAACTTTTAAAAATGTGTACATTGTTCATGATAATATACTACTAATAATAAACTAAATAAACTAAACAAACTAAACCCATCCATTTGAAACTAAAGCATGTATTGTTCGTCCTGTACTCTAATGGTCAGTGGTGAGTGGAGTGCGATGGTCTGCCTGCATCCCTGCCTGCCTGCCTGCCTCCCTGTCTGCCTGCCTGCTTGCCTGATGAATCCCCCCTGGTCCACTCTGCAGCGTCCATACGCCTCAGGCCATCCACCGCTAGGGTCAAGGTCATTGGATGACCCTGCCTTTGATATGCACCCGTAGTGCCCCACTGCAACACAATGCAAAGTCAACCCCCCACCCCTTCAACATCCCTGCCTCCTTGCCTCCCTGCTTGGTTTTGTGGTTCTTGTCTTCATTCATGTTTGGTGTGTGCACTCTGGATGAAGAAATCAATGTTATGTTGTGGTTGTTTTTTTGTTTTTGTTTTTTTTCCTCCTTGGTTGTCCAGTTGAGTAGAGGG
>NC_085878.1:11585739-11588239 GCF_034702125.1 Engraulis encrasicolus
AAGGCAGCTCAAAGCAAAGGCACCTCTGCAACCTCCAAAAACCTCTCTGCCCACCAGGTAGGACCCCTTGTTTCGCTCTTTCTCGCTCTGGTTCTGTTTCCTGGCACGGCGTCTTTAGAGATGTGGGGGCGTTTTGAAGAGGCTTTCTGCATAGTGTTTGAAATGATATGTATATTGTAGATGTGTGTGTGTGTATGTGTGTGCAGCCACCTATTGCACATGTCCAGACTGCTGTGAGCTGTGAGGGAGTGTTTTCCCTGCGAGGCAGAAAAGCGTTGGCTCAGCGTCAGCCATCGGCTTGTTTGAATTCATTTCATGTAATCAAATCATCATATAGTAAACATGTGATGATGTCGCGCGAGAGGCAGAGAGGTGGGGAGAAAACGTGTGAGGGGACAGAAGGGAGGGAGGGAGGGAGAGAGAGAGAGATGAAGGGAGGGAGGGAGAGAGGGAGCGAGCGAGGGAGGAGGGTAATAGAGGAGAGGCTGGCTCCGTCTCTGCGGATCAATGAAGAGGCCTGCTGTCTTTCTTTCTCTTTCTCTACCCCTGTGTGTGTGTGTGTGTGTGTGTGTGTGTGTGTGTGTGTGTGTGTGTGTGTGTGTGTGTGTGTGTGTGTGTGTGTGTGTGTGTGTGTGTGTGTGTGTGTGTGTGTGTGTGTTTGTGTGTGTGTGTGTGTGTTTGTGTGTGTGTTTGTGTGTGTCTGTGTGTGTGTGCGTGCACGCTGCGAGGCAGGCTTTGCTTGCTGCAGCGGCCACTGCAGAGCCTGGCTCCAGTCAATGCCACGGTCGATGCCGGGCACCATAGTGAGGACCCGCAGAGAGAGAGAGAGAGAGAGAGAGAGAGAGAGAGAGAGAGAGAGAGAGAGAGAGAGAGAGAGAGAGAGAGAGAGAGAGAGAGAGAGAGCTGGCTGGCTGGAATCATTGCCCATAGATTTGCACATATAGGTAATGTAAATGTAACTGTCATCAGCTCTAGAGCTTGCCCAGGAAAATATAGAACGGTACATAAATATCACAGCAGCCTCCTGTTACATCTGCTCAGAATAGACAGCAAAATTCATATTTATACCTGGTGGTGTTTTTGTGTACCTGGTGACAAATACGGGGAAATAATATCCTTTTCCCTGCGACCTAAAATTATTTTCATACTCTGTACTTTAATACAGTACTTCTATTTAAATAGACATTCAAGACATCATTCAAGACCCATGTGTAAAACGTGTTAAATAATACATTTAAATACAAAAAATAGATGTCATGATCAGTGTTTATTTCTTCATTTAATAAATGTATAAGGGCATCTTATACTGTACGTTGTGGAGAGGCTAAAGGTGTCATGGCCTGGATGACCAGAGACAAATGTAGCTTAATGTTTGGATTAATTTGGGAGTATTAAAAATACTGATCTCGATCAAAGACAGATTTATATTTTATAATGAGAACCATAAGAGGTTGTTAGCCTATATAGAGGCAGTAGATTCATCGCTAAATATATTTTTAAAGTGCATGCTTGTTTGCGAATATCGCTGAGGTCAACTCAAAATGGATCTGGTTTTGTATGAAAAAACATCAAATTATGTTGATGTTTTTATACACGTTTTACTTCTTTCCAATAATGCCATAGGATAGCATGTCTGTATACATTTACAAAATATTTTCAGTCTGCAACATTAGTTTGAGTATTTAGTTGTAGTGTCATATGAAGTTAAAATTGTCCCTGTAAATGAAAACTGTAAATGAAAAGATTTTTTTTTCCAGTAGCGTTTTCAGGGACAGATGGTAATCTGGCATGGCACCTAAGCCAGTTAGTTTCTGCGGCATTGGTGTCCACCTGAATTTCCATCACTTCCTTTGCAAAATCTTTTTTTTTCCCTGCCAGTCATTGCAGTGTGCAACAGCGAACTTGCAATATTGATGCTTTTGCACCATGCAGCTTGGCCATTAATTGATTTTCTCTGCTTTTATACAGGCTAGCGTAACATGCGGAATTGATCAAATATTATATAAATGTATTTATTTAGTTATCTTTTTTATTATATCTTCATTACATTAAACAAAAAAGAAAAACTACACACTTAGCTGTTTGTGCAATACAATATTTTCAGATTTGAGTGAAAATGCCTTGGAAAGAATGTAGACAGAACTGCACCGTGTTTCTTCTTTATCCAAGTTACTAAACTTACATACTGGCATTTCATATGAAAGCTAATATTTTACCTCATTACATTTTGGTTACAATTTAGCTTTGGGGATATCAAAATCTCAAGAGTACAGAACCAACAAGCCTGAAAAGCTGCAGAGAATGCGAGACCCACATGTGACAGACTGTGCAACTCGTGCAAATATTTTCACAAGTTACAAAACCTAAATCAGTTAGTAGTATTCATGAGCCTAGAGAATCTGAATGATATAATTTGCCTATTGTGCGTTTTTTCGGGGGAGTGTAGCATACTTATTACAATTATGACAATAACTCTCACAACTGTGGTCTATAATATGGG
>NC_085878.1:11593239-11608239 GCF_034702125.1 Engraulis encrasicolus
AAATGATAGAGGTGCTAAATTGCTTTGAGATTCATTTCAGGATTTTGCCTTGTTATTTTATATTTTTATGGCTCTGTTGCCTTTATTTGATAGGACAGTTGGAGATGGTGACAGGAAGCGAGTGGGAGAGAGATGGGGGAGGATCGGCAAATGACCCGGGCGGCGTAGTAACCCAGTGCCGTACATTAGGCCACTGCAGGGCCAGGATTTTGCCTTTGTTGAATGACCAGAAATGATTTACAGATAAAGATGCTACCTGTTAGCAAAGTCGTACGTACCAGAAGGGCAGAGGGATGAAGACAAAGACAGAAATGGATTTTGTGGAATTAAGAAGCAGACCAAAGCAATGAAAGTTTGGCCTGTTGTTAGACCTACGCTTAGTACCTGACATAGTACCAGGTAATTCAAATGACAGTTAGGTTCCGGCCCTCTCTGTTGGACTACCTTACTACATTAGTCCTTAAAGAGACACGTTTGGGACAAATCTCCTTTTGTGTGCTTTGGTTTTGTCATCTGAGTCTTTGCTGCCCCTAAACAGACTTACCATCCCTTTGTTTGTCTTGAATCAGTCGAAAACATTTTGGTTTCAGAATCAGAACTTCAGCCATTTTTCTGGCTACCCTGCTTCACCTTTTCCATGACGAGTGAATATGAATTATGCATGTGTGTGCCTGATCATGGACAGCAAGGAGCTGCTAGCATAAAGGTGGAAAAACCCCCAAAAAAGTGGACAGATGTGTGGACAGATGCTGTTGTTTGGAAATAGCCTATTGTTGTTTGGAAATAGCCTATTGTTGTTTGGAAATAACTTGTTTAGAAATAGCCTAATATGAAAGTATCGAAGGTAGCAAGGGCTGATATACTGTAGCCTAAGTGATATTACGTAGGTCATCCCAAGCGTATGCAGTGGGGATAAATGGGACATCTTTACAACTATTCATATTATAAGGACATTTGTGTATGCAGAAAATCTGTTTAAAGCTCCAGTGTTTTGACGTTTGACATTCATTTACTGTAGTATGGAAACATTTTGCTGAGGCATGCAGTGCATCAGAATAATTACATGGCAATACTTACATAAACAATACAGTGCATATTGCAAGCTTAACAGCTTGACTGTGACAAATAGTCATTTTAAGCGTGCGTTCCTGCTTGGCATATTAAAATATTTGACCAATCAAATTAAACTCTGTTGCCCTAGATATCCTGAGAAATGGCACACGGGCGGCTGCCGTCGACAGTCACAAAACTGAAAGACATGCAATAGAGTATGCATTTGGGCGTCACGTCACATACGTAGTCATTGCTACAATGCTATCGTGTACTCCCCATGGCTCTGTAATGATTAACTCCTACAACAATAAGGAGGGCACTCTTTACCCATCTTATTATCTTACGGATGTCAAACATGATTGATAGGATACAATGTACAAGTTAAACAGCTACTGATGCAAAAGTACGCAGAAGAAACTTCAACTTCTTTTCAAAATGACAGCGAATGCAATGCTGTACATGCCAAATGAAAGATTTACTATATCTGATTCTTTCATTCACATAAAAAAACGGATCTGCAATGCTGTTAGTGATGAGATGATATTCTCAATTGGCTGAAAGCAAATACAAAGAAGTGAAACCGCCTGAGTTCTTTCAGCCCCGCTACATTCCATTTACCTTGTTACTAGTTGCATTCATTTTATGTGATGGTTGTCAATATTCAGTAAAAACATTTGAACACTGGCCACAAACGTATTTGTGCTAATGACCCAGCCCAGACAATGGCACATAAGCCTGTGTGTGTGTGTGTGTGTGTGTGTGTGTGTGTGTGTGTGTGTGTGTGTGTGTGTGTGTGTGTGTGTGTGTGTGTGTGTGTGTGTGTGTGTGTGTGTGTGTGTGTGTGTGTGTGTGTGTGTGTGTGTGTGTGCGCGCGTGCGGTGCTTGTGCGTGTGCGTGCGCGTGTGTGTGCATGTGTGCATGTGCACCTGTGTGTGTGTCTCCGTGTGTGTGTGTGTGTGTGTGTGTGTGTGTGTGTGTGTGTGTGTGTGTGTGTGTGTGTGTGTGTGTGTGTGTGTGTGTGTGTGTGTGTGTGTGTGTGTGTGTGTGTGTGTGTGCATGTGCTTGTGCAACTGTGTGTGTGTGCGTATGCATGTGTGCGTGTGCGTAAGCCCATATGTGAATGTCCATGTGTGCGCGTTCACTAACACTGTTTGTGCGGTGTGCGAGTGAAGGTTTGGGGTTTGGGGCGTGTAAGCTTGTTTATCATAAATCAGGAGTCGGTGTGTGGCGCCCAGCAGACCTTCGGTATCCCTTAGTGCAGCACCTGTTGTCAGATGTTGTCCCGCAGGGGGGGCAGCCATATTAAAAATGTAACAGGCTGGAGCAGTGCCTCCTACGTTTAACTTGCCAGCCGTAGGATGTCCACACCGCTACCAGCACCGGTGCCGTGAGGGCACCCCTCCTCACGTGCCCCCCCGTGCCCCACTGTAGCTTGTTAGTCATGCCCTGCGCTGCTGCACAGCTCTGGAAGAGAGGGACGCCTGCTTCATAGCCAGGGGCTAGCCTCGCAGCACCTGGTTTTATCTGTCATAATTAACCTCCGTGTTGAATAATGACAAGACAGAGGCACCTTTTCAGGCCGCCGTGTCAATTAGCCGAGCCTTCAGGCTCAAAGAGGGTGTCAAGCTTTGTTGCCACCCACTGCACCTTGCTTGGGGTGGGGTGGGGTGGGGTGGGGTGGTGTGGTGTGGTGGGGGTAAAGGGTGGGACGCTGGCACACTCACAGCGCACGTGTTTGTGGTGTGTGTGTGTGTGTGTGTGTGCGTGCGTGCGTGCGTGCGTGCGTGCGTGCGTGCGTGCGTGCGTGCGTGCGTGCGTGCGTGCGTGCGTGCGTGTGTGTGTGTGTTCTTCTGGCTCATTCCATAGTCTGTGTGCTGCCTCCGCAGGGTAGTGTGTCAGGAACAGTATGTCATACTAACCTCAAGGGCCTGATGCCAAAACTATTACATTTGATTATGGATGTACATTAGCAGGATGGAACACAGAATGCCAAGAAACACTTGCATCTCTGTTTGACAAACAAAACTAATCTGCTAAGCTTGCATTTTTTTTATTAGTATGACAACTTTATGAATATGAAAAAGGCATGGCCAAAATCTGTCTTGTGTTTTACGTAATGTGAACGCATGTCATAGAAAGTAACATTTGCACTCCAAACACCATTCTGCTAAAAAACAGCCTGTCAGACATGTCACTTACAAACCCAGTGGTTACGTAAACCCTACTTACTTTTACACTTGTACTACTTACCTTTTACTTTTAATACTTGTATGGACACAGTATGAAGATTCACGGAGACATGAGTTAAACTCTAAGTGCATGACACATTCTGTTAGTGCATGTGACGAGCTCTATCACATTTCAACCAGCTGACATTGATTCCATGAAGATATCCACGTCCCTTTGTTAGTTACCTGCCTGTGTTACGCGAGTGCTAATATGAAATGGCTAACCTTGACAACGTGCCTGAGTGCATGGTGTTAGTGAATGTAGCATACTAGTGAATGCATCAATGTGAAGAAAAGGCTTTAGCCTGTTTACAAAGCTCATGTTTTTGAAGGGGACACTTGTGTATGCTGTGTACGTGCTACTGCGTGAGGCTGTGCCGAGGTCATCCCTCCCACCTATACAGCATATTGTGCTGTGTGTGCTGTGTGTGTGTGTGTGTGTGTGCGTGCGTGCGTGCGTGCGTGCGTGCGTGCGTGCGTGCGTGCGTGCGTGCGTGCGTGCTTGCGTGCGTGCGTGTGTGTGTGTGTTTGTCTGTGTGTCTGCATGTGTGTGCGTGCGTGTATGTGCGTGTGTGTGCGTGTGTGTGTATGTGTGCATGTGTGTGTGCTGTGAAAGCGAAGCTCCTGAGCAAGGTTTTCACCTTCCTGCTAGCCTGTGACCCCTGACCCCAAGTCAAAGTGACAACTGGCTTTTTAGACGATAGAGGCCGAGTCCTGTAATGGAATAGCTGACCCAGTTATCCAAGGACAGAGCGAATGAGATGAAAAGGATCAAACCAGAGAGAGAGAGAGGTAGAGAGAGAGAGAGGTAGAGAGAGAGAGAGAGAGAGAGAGAGAGAGAGAGAGAGAGAGAGAGAGAGAGAGAGAGAGAGAGAGAGAGAGAGAGAGAGAGAGAGAGAGAAATCATTTAAAGAAAGAAAGAAGTAGAAAAATAGTTAAAAGCACTAATGGAACCCCTTCAGATGGAGACGCATGTGTGAAGCACCAGCGCTTGTTGAGACTGCTTGAAAGGCAGTGCCTTGTTAAAGAGGGACTTCATATGCGGCCGCTTCTTGTTAATGGAGAGCCAGACAGCTCGTGCTGCATGTGCTCTCTCTCATCCCAAACCTTTGAAGCTGCCAAAGAGAAGACTTACTGTCTTGATCAGTCCATGAAGGAACATTTCTCGCACGTATACGATATGTTTTTGAAATAGATATGCGTTTCAAATATTTAATGTTTTAGTCCGACATACTACTTTTACTTTTTCTGGTACAAAAGCGTTACAGAAGAAACAGGGTCTGTTGGGAGACTAATCCGTAAATGCAGAATAAACCTCTACGTAACATAACTCTAACATAACATACCTATGTACAGTAGACGGTTGGAGGTGGTCAAATCAGGATTTTCTCTCTCAAATATGCATATCGAATGGATATTTACAAAATTCACATATTTCAAGATAAAATGTTGACTCAGATGAAAGCAAATGGTATCTGTAATGCCAACTCGCATGTGGTAAATCTTATGAATGAATAACTAAATGCATGATTTTGTTTCTTTATATGGCAACTATTCCATGTCAACTGGACTAATAGATTAACATGGTCGAACTTACGCCACCGTCATAAATACCTCAGCTGTTACAGTATAGGCTGTATTTGAAGAGTTCAGATGCAAAACCCCCAAAGTGCCATTTCAGAAAATAATCTTAATTCATTTTTATTTAATACAAAGCTATCAAAATTGCATATTTTTTTATTTTATTTATGTAATATAACTATTTATATGTATTATCAAGTACAATAATGTAAACCAAACCAACAACGGGGTTCTCTAAAAATATAGAAGTGCAGGGCTTCAGAAATGGAGTTAGGGGGTTTTGCATCTGAACTCTTCATTTATTAAACCTATGTGACAGGCACTGGTGCTAGCTATACAGGCTGGAACTGAGAACTGTTTTCATATACAAGCCTACATAATAGCAGTTTCAAAGCAGTCTGACTGACTGCAACTAAACCATGAACGTGCCAAAATCAAAACCTACGTAATAGGAGTTTGCAACCACTCCCTCCTTTCTATTATATTTGGCGATCCCTAATGTGTCTGTGCAGCATGTTCCTAAGACCAAAATCTTGACTTAAGATGCCTCATGGTTATCAATAAAGAGTGCCATCCATCTCATGTTGTACACTCTGCTCTCCGGCGTTATTTCTCAATCAGACTGTAATGCAACATCGCCTAATGGGCGGCACGAAGGGCTAAAATGATTTAATACACTTCGCCCGGCTGTTTTAACACAGGATCCTTTAATGCAGGCCAAACGAGATTTAGGGCGTATTTTTAACTGAAATTAAATTGCCCAGGCGCCACCTCCGTCTACCTCAGATGGTTGGCCAGGATACTGATCCTCTCTCTCTCTCTCTCTCTCTCTCTCTCTCTCTCTCTCTCTGCTGAGCTGCACAGAGAGAAAGGCCAAAGGAATTCATGCAGATGGTCTCTCGTCGTGCAAAGGGGAGAGACAGAGGGGTGTCACTGTCGCCGCAGCAAACTACACTAGTAATGATTTTCTTTACGTTATTTGTGGTCAAAGTCATTGCAGCTGAGTCATGGTAGATGTCAGAGATTCTAATAGCATAATAATCCAGTCTCTCTGGTAGACGTGCAAACATGAATAGAATAGAATAGAATAGAATAGAATAGAATAGAATAGAATAGAATGGAATAGAATGTTCAAGGAATTTCATTAGGATTCTAACAGCAATGCAACAAATCACAGTAGACCTGCAGCAAAGCACCAAGCCACCCATAAATGGATAGTTTTATTTATCCATAACATACTTTAATTCTTAAGCAATCATTTTTTATTAAATGGTGTAAACAGATTGTGTTCAAAGGCTCAATGTGATGCCCCGCAAAATCCTCAAATGCTTGTAAATTCCTGTCTTTGCCAGCATCAGCAGGCAGGGTTTTCCCTGGAACGCATGCTGAGTGGAGATGTTTGGCAGAAGACCATCCCATGAGATGGTCCACCCTCCAAGAATATGATATACTACCAGTACGGTGCCAGCTACAATAATTGGTTGTTTTGCCACAAATGTATGATTTTTCAAACAGCGAGGTTAGAACGAAGTGTATTTTTCTCTTTCTTGTTAGACGAGATAGTGCAGCATGCATTTTTAAAGGGGGTTCAGCAGAAGGGTAAATCCTTATGGATAAGGTGTCTTTCATGTCAGTGGGTTTTGATTTGACCAGTCCCAACAGACATGTTTGCCCAAAGAGCTGTGTGCACTTGTCCGAGCAGCCCTTTGAACATTAAAGGGCTTTGGACTTATCAATTATGCAGTTTGGTCAAAAACACAATGAAATAATCATACAAATGCAACACGTTTGACAAAAAATTAGGAAATTAAATCAGTCTGGTTTTTTTGTTTGAAGCCTTGGTTAATGATATGAATACACATTCTCTTCTTTAGCTACTGAACTCTGGGTGATGTGTCATGTGTTATCCTTGCCTAAGTGGAAAAGAAATAGGCGGAAGCACTTGCTGAGATCTGTTATGGTTCCTTAGCATAGGCTGTGGCATTGGCATCCCTTTGTTCTTGGCTTGTTGTGCAAGCTGATTAGGTTCATTCCACACAAATGCACACGCACACACACACTCGCACACACATGCGCACACACAGACACACAGACACACGGACACACACGGACACACACAAACACACACTCCCCTTGTGCTCTCTGTGGCCTTACTCATGTCCCAGTCACTCCCCCGCTCGAGGGACCTTTCGGGGGGCAGCGCAGCACACGCCACCCCACTAATTAGGCTCCTCTGATGGGGAGCAGCAGTGTGTGGCTGTCCACACCAGGGGGAGGCCTGGAGCCGCAGCTCAGCCCAGCATGGACCAGCGTCCACCCTTGTTTTCCGTTCTGTCCACTCCTCTTCTCTTCTGTTGGTCTTCGCCTCACCTCTTTTCATCGCTTCTCCCATCATCTCCAATGCTGTTCAGAAACGGTTTCCTCTTTGTTTCGTTCCTCTGCTCTTCTCTTCTCTCATCTGCTCTTCTCTTCTCTCCTCTCCTCTCCTCTGCTTTCCTCTCCTCTCTTATCCTCTGACCTCCTCTCCTCTCCTCTCCTCTCCTCTCCTCTCCTCTGATCTCCTGTCCTCCTCTCCTCTCCTCTCCTATCTCTGCCATGCTCTTTTCTCCTCTCCTCTCCTCTCCTCTCTTTCTAAACTCTCCTTTCTTCCCCCTCTGCTGTGATTTCATCTCCTCTGCTTGACTCTCCTCTCCTCTGGTCGGCTCTCTTCTCTTATCCTGAGGTCTACTGCTCTCCTCTCCAACCTTTCATCTCCCTTCCTTTGCTTCTCTCTCCTCTCCTCTTCTCAGCTTCTCTCACCCCTTCTCCTCCCTGCTGTACACTCCATTGCCCTCTTCTCCTCTGCCTCCGTCTCTCTTTACTTCATCTCTTGTCCTCTTTCTCCCTTCTCCTCTACTCTGTCATATCCTCCCCTCTTTTTCTGTCTACTACTCCTGCCATCTATGCTCCTCAACTCAACTCTGCTCTCTTCTGTTCTACTCTTTTTCTTGTCACATCTCCTCTGCTCTGTCTTGCTCTCCTGTTTCCGGCTCTGCTTTCCAATCCTCCCCTCTGCTCCTAAATATGTATGCAAACACACTCACAATCATGAACACCTACTCCCTGCCCAGTGTCCTCCACGGGACATATGCTGCGTTCTGTTTTAAGAGTGTGATGCACTCTCCTGACTCTTCAAGAGCTTTGATCCGTCTTCAAGGAGATCAGTGTGAGGAAGATGAACCGACCTGAATTCATAATATATATATATATATATACTGCCTTTTTTTCTTTTCTTCCCTTCTTTTCTTTAATAATCTCAGAAGTGAAAAGGGGATTAACCAAACTTCCGTTGAGGCTTTTGTGCGGGCATATGCTCTCTCATTGTCCCCCCTCGTGCTGGTGCGGGGCCCAGCGGCTAATGAAGGCAGATTAGGACACAGCGATTTAGCGGCCGGCCGGCCCGGGCGGGCGGACGCCAGCCATTATGGCCCATTGTGAAGCGAGCAGCACGAGCCGAGGGCTGCGGCCCCCCAAAAAGAAAAGATTAACTGCTTTGCCTTGTGTTAAAGCCAGGCGCCCCCCCCCTCCTCCTCCACCCTACACACCAGCCCCTTTACCCATTCAACAGTTGCTATTGACTCTGACATGATTTACAGAAGTGCAGCTGCCGATAACTTCTATTGTGTCCATCCGACCAGTGGAGCGGCCGGCCGGCCAGCACGGCCAAGGATTAGAGGTGCCGCACAGCCAGTGACTTGACCCAGCGGCCACTTCTTATAAGTGATTATGAAACGGGACATGGGCCCCCCAATAACACACAGGTCTCCGTTTGTTATTATGTTCAGACCGATATGAGGAGGTGACGAATCATCCTTGATACAGGTGACTTGAGCCAACCACCACTTTGTATGACTGTGTTTACAAGATGGGGCACAGCCAAACAATATCACACAGTTGTTCGTTTTTTTTATTATATTCAGAAAAGATAACTGTGCTTACAACGCGGGGTACATTCTACCCCAGCAATGAAATACAGGTTTCCGATTGCTATATATTACATTCAGAAAGATATGGAGAGGTGACTTTGGATAGTGGTGACTTGACCCAGCGACCACTTCATATCACTGTGTTTCCGAATGGGTCCCCCAATAACACACATTTTTCCGTTTGTTATTACATATGTTCGGAAAGATATGGAGAGGTTACGACTCACCTTGGATAATGGTGACTTGACCTACAGTAGTGACCACTTTGTAACGAAACAGAGCATGGGTTCCCCAATAAATTACTTATCAGGTTTCCGTTTGCTATTTTGTTCAGGAAAGATATAGATTCAAGATTCAAGATTCAAGATTCAAGATTAGTTTATTACGTCTTATTATAGGTTTGAAGCCTATAAAGAGTACAAATTGTTGTGTTTTTCTTGTGTCCTCAAAAAGATTTTAAAAATAAAAATAAAAAAGAGGGGGGGGGGGGTGGAAAAAAGTGCAAAGAAAGTGCCTTGTTGTCTTCAGCATGAATTCAGTAATCTTATTGCTTGGTGGAAGAAACTACTTTGGAGTCTGGTAGTATGAGATTTCAGGCTTCTGTACCGTTTCCCAGATGGTAACAGTAAACAGTCCATGGTTGGGGTGACTAGGATCAGCCAAGATTTTCTTTGCCTTCCTGATGCTCCTTCCCTCAAATAGCTCCAGTATGGAGGGTAAGTCACAGCCGCATATATTCTGAGCTGTACGCACAAACCTCTGTAGAGCTCTCCTGTTGGCTTGAGAGCAGTTCCCATACCATGCAGTAATGGTCCCCGTCAGAATGCTCTCGATGGTGCCTCTGTAAAACGACCTCAGGATCTTGGGTCTCATCCCAAACTTCCTCAATCGTCTGAGGTGGTACAGACGTTGCTGGCTTTTTTTAACAATGCGCTGTGTGTGACTGTCCCAGGTGAGGTCCTCTGAGATGGTAACGCCAAGGAATTTAAAGTCTCTCACCCTCTCCACTGTCTCACCGTTGATGTTAATGGTTTCAAACTGGTGTTCTTTCCTCCTGAAGTCAACTATTAATTCTTTTGTCTTGGACACATTCAGAGACAAGTTGTTTCCTCTACACCACTCCATGAGGTTGTAGAGAGGTGACAACTCACATAGATAACAGTGACTTCACCCAGAGACCACTTTACAGGTTTCTGTTTGTTATTATGTTCAGACTTGAGAAAGAGATGGAAAGGTGATGACTCACAGTGGTTACTGTGGTGGTGTGGTGATGGTGGTCATGACTGCCAGTTACTGTACCGTACATTCACAGTGTGAAGCATGAGTGATAAGTGCCAGTGGCTTGACCCAGCAACAGTGCTTGCAAAATGGGGCACGAGCCCCCACTGATACACAAGTGTCCATTTCCAATTGTCTGTTTGTTATTCCGGAATGTTTTTATGTTCTGAAAGATATGACGAGGGGATGACACCCTGGCGGTAGGTCATGACTGCTAGTTACTGTATGTTCACAAGGTGAAGTGTGAGCTATAAGGAGCCTGTTTGCACAGTAAGTTATTGTCACAGAGAGGAGGAAGTGTGTCCTCTCACTGTCCTCTCACTGTAATAACCCAGGTGTAGACCTCAGTGTGTTTTTCTTCTCTTTTTTTACATTAGTGGGTTTAAGTCTATGTATACTGGCTGTGTAATGGTAGAGAGAGAGAGAGAGAGAGAGAGAGAGAGAGAGAGAGAGAGAGAGAGAGAGAGAGAGAGAGAGAGAGAGAGAGAGAGAGAGAGAGAGCGCCTCCACTGGCTAAGTGAGGAGGTCAAGTATGGTGACAAGGTGCATGCTAGCCACCAGACAGTCAGAGCAACAGACCCAAGGGCACACAAGGAAATGCTGTATCCTGACTGTGGTCATTATTTGAGCCATTTCCAACATGGCACGTTTCCCAGGGTTTTTGGGCATCAACACCTCAGTGAAATGTGTGGCCAAATATTTGATATTTGATTTTTGATTTGAAATAGTTCCCATTTCTGACCAAGCTGATCTCAAGGAGTACACAAATAAGCACATAGGCCTGTGTTAGTATGTGCTAATTAGTATGGGATATGCACATTCAACCCAACTCAACTCAAGGTTGAAATAAATAGATGTGTTTAAGCATTCACAGTGTGTTTTTTTTTTTACTTTGTGCTAATGTACAATCAACTGCAAAATACAGTAGAAGAAGGAAAGTAGAAGAAAAACATTTCAGTTGATCATTCCCACCTCTGCATAACTAAACATGTGTCATTTGTAAGGCTGTTTGTACGTTTGTAATTGTCATTCTGCTTGACATTACTGCAAGAAGGCTTTGTTTGGATATGACACATACAGTAGATGGACGTTAAGCATAAATCAACAGCAAGCACATTTTTGAGCACAGCACAAATGATCACCTGGGAAGGAGAGGGGAAAAAAATCCTCTTTGTCACCTCAGAACATGCTTGGTGCAGCCAAGGTCCCACCCTACCCCCCTCTATACACACACCCTCACCTCGCCCCCCGCGTGTATTAATCCATTATATTTCCCGGCCATCATGGAATTAGATCCGGGGCTATCAGGAAGATGGCTGCCTGGTTCTTTCTTTCTAAAAGGGGCGAGACGCGGGTCAAGCATTTAGTAATAAGCCACAGTTGTCCTAGTGACATGTTACCAAGGTCTCACTGTCCATTCTGCTGCTTGGACGGGATGCGCGCGGCCATAAACCAATGACAGTCGGGGCTGAGTGAAATATGTCCTGCCCCTGGACACAGGGTCTAATCGCCCATTCTTCTCCCCAGCCAGGGCTGTATAGCAATCTGGAGACTTGTTAGAGATGTTTTTTTTCTCAAGACTGCTTAGGTTAATGTAAAGATTGGTGTAACATCATATTAATTGTATTAATAATACTTATTACGAAGGTACTACAATTTAAAGTCTGGTTAATTATGATTTAACACTTGTGCAAAGCCCCTATTGTAAGACTTTTGGTAATGTCATAGCAAGCTGGTTATGAGTGTCATTTCTCTGTAAATAATGAGTCTGATTCCCTGGAATCCCATCTGCACCACTGGTTGTTGTTTCGTTTTTGACGTTAACTGAATGATTCCTTCACAGAGACTACTTGTGGGACTTCTCCATCAGACTGGTTTACCCCTGCTCTAGACTCTAATCAACTTGACTTTACCACGGTTTCGTTGCTTTTCCATCAGTCCTGGTGCCAGAGCCCACTTCTTACTCTCTCTCCGTTGGCAAGGTTCCAAGCGGGTAATGCCGATGCCAGAGATGTGACGTGACAGAGCGCTGGCACCCGATTGGAGAAAAACAACCATTCAAGCCCACACCGCTCAACATTAATGCTCCTGTTTTCTGTTGGCTGCAGACTAGTTACAGTATCAATTTCGTGATTTGAACTAAAGTAGGGTTAGGGAGAAAGGGGTGAAGTGCTGGGGCCAAGCAGTGCCACAAAATACCTGTCCATGTGTGACTTATTTTCCAACTTTTGAGTACAGCACTGTTTTTTATGGTACAGTAAGTTGGAACATGTGTATGGCACAGTGAAGTTCCTACACTGTAAGGCATTGCAAGCCAATTAGACATGAAAAAGCTGTTCCCTGCTGTCTTAAATTTGTATGTTAACTCAAGTCGAGACATCACGCAAATCTTTTTCTCAAGTTGAGTTAACTTACAAACTTAAGGCAGCAGGGCAAGTAATTTTTTTACGTTTAACTGCTGTAATATTTTACAGTATACAATATCCAAAGTGGACATAATGGCTACACCAGAGCAGGTTCTGTGACTAGTCCGAGCACACAGGACAGTAGAGAGAGAGAGAGAGAGAGAGAGAAAAAAATCTTAGCACAGCCTTTACTATCATTTAGGTGGGCCTGAGATTGCTGATGCACCATATGTTTCAGGCTGGGGGATGATGGATGGTACTCGCTGATGCCCAGCCCTAAGTGATTGGGGAAGATTGAAGACACGCAATTCACTTAAGCTAGCTCAGCACTGCATCAAGCAATCAGTGCGATGGGCAAGTGTATGCACTTTGAGTCAAACTGCTCGCATGTCCCCTCGTGGGCACCAAGTGAAGCAGACGGTCCGGCTTGCAGTCACACACAGAGACACACACACTCATATCAGATGACATCACAGGAGATTCACCCATTTCTGTGGAGAAAAATCTCACAGATCTATCATTTTTCTTTTCTTTTTTTAAAAGAAAGCCTGATTTAATTTCTAGGTTGCAGATGGTTGCTGTCTGTTGCAAAGACAAATGAGATCTGGCCGTAGGAACCGGCACCAAAACAATGAAATTATAACACGTGGTTCACGTTTCCCAGGTGTTATGGGATACACAGGGCTCTGATGGCATCACTGGCAGACTGTCAAGAAATTGCAACAAAATATTTCTGTTTGGAAGATCTAAGCAAGTGAAAGTTTGCTTATCATCTCACTTCATTCAGAATTCCTACACTTCAGAAAATTATGGAATAGTAACGGGTTATGTAAGTTCATCTGTGGGTTGTTCCAACGAAACCAGCATGCACTGCAAACGTAGTGATAAAGGTGCACTGTGTAATATTTTTTGTAGTTTATTTCCAGAAGTCTTGCTGCCCATTCACAAATGCTACCTTTTTTTATGAGTACTTACCACCACCATCAAATTCGAAGTATTCACTTTTCATTAATTCCGTTGTCCACTATTTTGAACTTCCAGAAATAGACATTTTTCTGCAGGTACTTTGGTACTTTGGTCATACTAGTAAATATTAGTTCATTATTTAGTAAATATTCGACAGTAGACAGCACAGTTTCAATAAGCAGCATAGCTGCAACACCTACTCTGGCCACCATTTTATTCAGTGCTCCTTTAAAGCATCATTCTTCTGAAATATTTTTACATTTGACTCACTTGCAGTCTTAGCATCATGGCTTTGCTTATGGAATATGAAGAATGCTGCAGGGCATGCCAGTGTAAAATGATCTGTGCACCTTATTTTAGCTGGTAACCAGTGCTTCATGTTTTACAGTGAATGAAATACATTGTAACAACAGTGCAGTTATAAATTCTGCTCACGAGAGTGTTGTAGGGACTGACAGAATTTTATGGCAACAGTGTCACGACTGCCCTAGGGGTGTAAAATTTACTGTAACACTCTAGATATACAGTAACACTCGGTTATTACGTCTCTCAAAGTGTAAAAATGACACTTCAAAATTTACTCTGTCGGTTTGGTCGGCCAATCATTTCCACTGTTCACTAGCCGCTGACCTTTAGCCTAGGAAAAAAATATATACAAAAAACTATTCACTCCATATACCACACATATCATATCCCTCTCCTTTTCCCCAATATGTAAGTAAGCAGGGCAGGATTAAGATGGCCTGAGGCCCCTAGGCTACAGGTTGCTGTGCCCCCCACCCCGCACCCCCCCCCGGAAAGCAAATTTCGCGACAAATTTACTTAGACAGTGTCATAATTACGTGCTAGGTAATGGGGGTAACAAGTCTACAAAGTGTACTCAACATGACAGATGAATTTTTCAATATTGCATCCTGTCAAAATTCTGCAATTTTTCACTTTTGTCCAATCGGGGGCCCCTGGCAGGTTGGGGGCCCTAGGCTGCAGCTATATCTAGCCTGTGCGTTAATCCGGCCCTTTAAGTAAGGCACACATGTATACACAGTCCATATACAGTACTGCCACATAAACATAGTACATTGAATCTACTGTATACATTCTATAAAAGCGTCTCATTTCTTTTTTCTTTTTCCACACACAGTACGATTTGTGTAGTAAGTTTTTATACGGTATATCTTTTCCCTATGGGAGTCCTCTCCGCTGGGCTCTGCTCTGCTCTCCTCTCCTCTCCTCCTCCACTGGGTCTGCCCGTAGCCAGCTCGGGGCTAAATGAATGCACGGCTGAAAGAGGAGAACCTGCAAGCTGTGAAGAGGGGTGACATCAAGCCACTGCTAATCTCGTTACAGTCTTTACCCATCTAATGCAGGTCGCTCTCTCTCTCTCTCTCTCTCTCTCTCTCTCTCTCTCTCTCTCTCTCTCTCTCTCTCTCTCTCTCTCTCTCTCTCTCTCGCTCTCTCTCTCTCGCTCTCTCTCTCTCCACACAGAGAGTGGAGATGCTGGTGATGATGAATAGGGCTGAATGA
>NC_085878.1:11618239-11625739 GCF_034702125.1 Engraulis encrasicolus
GTTAATCAATAGACGCTAATGACTCTGCTATATAGCATGTAGCATTACCACAGCAACGAGCCAAAGCTGGATTGCTTGAGACACAACAGCAGCATAATGCTAGCGTGCTAGCTAGCTCGAGTGCATCTTGCAGTTGTCTGGCCACTGCACTGTAAATACCAGGCAGGCAGGCAGGCAGGCCACAGCCACATGGCTACAGCTCTGCTCTGCTCTCCAGCTTTGATGTGACTCTGGGCTGGCCAGTGTAGTCTCTAGAGACCCCTGCGTATTGCTGCAGCCTGGCCGACCGACCCAGCCAGCCAGCCAGTCAGCCAACCAAGCCGCCATCTCACACTCACCATGACACCCCCCGCCCCTCCTTCCCCACCTGCAGAGAATTTTTGGCCCCGTTGCCATGGCGACATCGTATTTCTCCCAAGAATTGCTCATATTGATCCACAGACAAGCGCCAACCAACGGCCCGGCAACTGTGTGTGTGTGTGTGTGTGTTAGTGTGGGTGTGTGCGTGTGTGCGTGTGTGTGTGTGTGTGTGTGTGTGTGTGTGTGTGTGTGTGTGTGTGTGTGTGTGTGTGTGTGTGTGTGTGTGTGTGTGTGTGTGTGTGTGTGTGTGTGTGTGTGTGTGTGTGTGTTAGTGTGGGTGTGTGCTGGGGGGAGGTGACGTGTGTGTGTGTGTGTGTGTGTGTGTGTGTGTGTGTGTG
Organism: Engraulis encrasicolus; assembly: GCF_034702125.1. Taxonomy (NCBI): domain Eukaryota; kingdom Metazoa; phylum Chordata; class Actinopteri; order Clupeiformes; family Engraulidae; genus Engraulis; species Engraulis encrasicolus. The sequence continues at coordinate 11,618,938 of NC_085878.1, forward strand.
TGTGTGTGTGTGTGTGTGTGTGTGTGTGTGTGTGTGTGTGTGTGTGTGTGTGTGTGTGTGTGTGTGTGTTTGAGAGAGAGAGAGAAAGAAGGTGTGGGAGGAGGGAGGGGTCTAGTGGTGATCAGAATGGCAAAAAAAATGTGGAAAGAAGAAAGGATGGGGGGATGGGGGTCCTCAACATTTCAGCAGGCTATCAAATAACATTAAAATAGCAGCATTATTCCTAGGAAATTACGATAAAATTGCTCTAAACTACAGATGTGAAGGCAACCATGCTCTCTCTCTCTCTCTCTCTCTCTCTCTCTCTCTCTCTCTCTCTCTCTCTCCTTCTTTCTGCAACTCTCTCTCTCTTTCTCCTTCTCTCTACAACTCTCTCTCTTCAGGTTGGCCATGGGTCCTCCAAAGGGGCAGGAGTGGGAGAGACGTGTTAGTCACTTGTCATGTCAGATCTGTGGCGCTTGTCCTGACACTGCTGTCATCCCTCCGCTGGCTCCTGTGCCGTTTAGGGACTCGCTACAAGAAGTACCTCTATGAATTATTTATCTCCGGTGTGGGAGCCGAGAGAGAGAGAGAGAGAGAGAGAGAGAGAGAGAGAGAGAGAGAGAGAGAGAGAGAGAGAGAGAGAGAGAGAGAGAATGTCCTGATAAGACATTCAGGTCTTCACAGACCGGAGTCTCAAATGCGTGTTGACACAGGAAGGGGCTTGACAAGCATGTGAAAAATGGCGGAATAATAACTATGCACATATTCGCACAACATTCCTGAGTTCTGCTGTTTCATATTTTTTATGGTATTTGGATTGGCGGTAGAGCTACAACAACACTGCTTAAATTGAAACAGGAAGACAAGTAGAGCTCGGGTAGACTTTGAAGGACTGTTTATTTGCTGTTCCGAAGGCAACAAAACTTTATGTACCCACTTGTTTTTTTCTCTCTCTCTCCCTTTGTGTTTTTATGGCGATGTCAAGATGTAACGTGTCCGAGTCATTAAAGTGAGGGCAGAACAGCAGGTTGGTTGCGGTTTCATCAAATATTTAGTGTGTGCTGGCAGGGTCATTGATTTGTGACACGGGAGAGGCCTCAATCAAGTTTCGCTGGTGGCAGCCTTGATTGGCTCTTATTACTGTTACCGAGGCTAAATTAAAGCCAGCATTAAGATTATACACCTCAATATGACCCACTTTACTTTGTGGCCATTTTTTCTGTGCATATTGATCAAGTGCTATCACATTGAGTGTCTAGTGACTGCTTTATAGGACAATGGTTACAATCGCCTGTAACATTTTAGCTAAGGATGCAGCTTTGTGTTTAACCCATTAAGACACAGCGTTATAAATGCTGTTACCAGAATGGCAATGACCTAGTCTTAGTGCATTATTAAAAGTCCTGTGTTATGCCATAGTTTTGTAGTACAATGGTAGTTAACTTTTCAATGTCTATTACACCGTGCCACTGGAGATACGGCGTGTAGGGGGCTACGAACTTGTGTTATTTGTGAACGTTTTTTCTCTTTGGAAAAAAAGTCATGTAGGCCTATTTGATTTTTACCATTTCACAACTCTTTCCCAACTTTTCTGTACCCAACACACTAACAGCCTGCACCTTGCAAAGCAAGTTACATAAGGGTGTTGGTGGGTACATCGATGTTGTTTGAAAGAGTGCGAGCAAGTCCGAGTGGTAAGTCTACTAGCGAGTGAAGCAAGCCGAAATCTTTTTTTTCCCCCTCTGTACCCTCTTCAAAGTGCAGCCTGTGGAGCCTCAAAGGGATTATTTGATATCCATGGCTATTTTATTCCTGATAAAGCCAGAAGGAAATCTATGAACGCACTGCTGGTGGCCCCCCTGTAAAAATATCATCACACACAAACAGTGAAGAGCATCGGTGGAGATGCTGAGGGGTTTTGGGAAGGGAGGTTTTGGTTGTGTGGTTTTGTCGTTGGGGGCCGCTGAAAGATCCAGTCGGTTCTTCCAGTCGGGGGAGGCCTGCGGGAAGCCTCTTCTCCTCTTTCTCCTTTCTCCTTACGCCTCCCTCTCCCGCTGGCTCTTTTTCTTCGCCGCAGATCCATGCGCTGTTGTTGTTTCTTGCACATAGGCCACTAATGGACGTGGGGTGGGGTTGGTGAGGGTGGGGGCTGCTTCAGTGGACCAGGTAGAAATCAATGGCCTGATATTCAGCAGCACTCCTTCCCTTTCCTTTCCTGTGGCTCTGCTTAACTACAGGCGACCAGCGGTAGCGAGGATCCGCGGGCGCGCTGTGCAAAATAGCACTGTAGGCAGCTGTTGGCAGGCGCAGCGTGGCGCTATCTATTGGGAAAAAATAGACAGAGGAGAATGTATAGTTTCTCCAGGTGGTGCCGCATTGTCCACCTTGTATAAAAGGGGCTATGATGAAACGCTGAGGAATCCACTCCGCTTATTGCCCATTCTATACATCTCTATCCATTCCATACATCACTACAGCTGATATAGGATGAATAGTCTATAGAAACAGCATGGTCCATACTGTACGTATGTATGAATAAAAATCTCAATTAGAGACACATCAGTCTTTTTGACACTGAAAGGGACGTTTTATCTCTTTCATTCCGGTCTACCATTGTAGAAATTCCAGGAGTAACATACGGTACAGAGAACATGATGGTACATTCAACTGTTCACACAGAAACAAACAAACAAAACATGAAAGGATGTGAATAGAGAAGGTAGGGTGTATAATGAGATATGTTGAAGATAAGTTATGTTGAAGGCCAAGATTGAAGGATGTTTACGATACCGTAAGTTTAACATTCAGTGAAATTGGACTTGTGCACCTACACAGATTGTGTGTGTGTGTGTGTGTGTGTGTGTGTGTGTGTGTGTGTGTGTGTGTGTGTGTGTGTGTGTGTGTGTGTGTGTGTGTGTGTGTGTGTGTGTGTGTGTGTGTGTGTGTGTGTGTGTGTGTGTGTGTGTGTGTGTGTGTGTGTGTGTGTGTGTGTGTGAATGTGGTGACAGTGCTTTGTCAGTGGAGTGTGCTGTAGTGATAAAGAGTGATCCCACCCTGTAGGGGGCAGTAGTACGTAATCCTATGAAGACGCAAAACCCTCAGCATCCACCTCAGAGCATGCAGGACAGCACGCACACACACGTGCACACACACACACACACACACACACACACACACACACACACACACACACACACACACACACACACACACACACACACACACACACACACACACACACACACACAGTGGCCAGAGCCTCCAGAGCCTCAGAATGCTGTCTGGCCACACACATTTGGCTGTATGCCTGATGGCCTTTAGATGTGGTGAAGAGAGAGAGAGAGAGAGAGAGAGAGAGAGAGAGAGAGAGAGAGAGAGAGAGAGAGAGAGAGAGAGAGAGATTATCCAACGCAAAAAAACCCAGAGAAACAGAGTATTCACAAGAATTTCACGAGGTCAACTGATGAACCCCAAATACTATCAGGCCCCTGTGTGGCATGTTTAACCAACTTGTCTGTGTGCGTGTGTGTGTGTGTGTGTGTGTGTGTGTGTGTGTGTGTGTGTGTGTGTGTGTGTGTGTGTGTGTGTGTGTGTGTGTGTGTGTGTGTGTGTGTGTGTGTGTGTGTGTGTGTGTGTGTGTGTGTGTGTGTGTTTGTGCGTGCGTGCGTGCGTGCCTGCGTGTATCCGTGTGTGTGTGTTTGTGTTTGTGTGCGTGTACGTGCATGTGTGCATGACTGTGTGTGTGCGTGCGTGCGTGTGTGCGTGTGATGTGTGTGTGCCTGTGTGTCTGTCTGTCTGTCTGTGTGTGTGTGTGTGTGTGTGTGTGTGTGTGTGTGTGTGTGTGTGTGTGGGTGAGCGCTGGTGGTGTTTGTAGACTAGGCGTTAGCTGCGTGGCCTGTAGCTGAGAGATAACCCCCAGTGTTTGGCGGAGGGCAGGCTGGACCCCCTGACCCCTGGCTGACCCCCTCTCCAGAGGTCTGCTGTGGTCTCTCTTTCTCCCTCCGCTGGCCTAGACAGCTCAGTGGTGGGAGAAGACCTGCCCTTCCATTTGTCTGAATTGGAGTACTCAGGGCCGCTGACAGCTTTGGCTGGGCCTGGGGCAGCCTATTCCCCCCCCCCCCCCCCCCACACACACACCCAATACATCCAATGTTATGGGTACAAACTTTAGGACCCCTCTTATCCCTGGGCCCAGGACAACTGACCGCAACTGACCGCCTATTTTTTGCCTGCTTTTGTGTTTTCAGTGGTATACTGTTGTCTGATCATCCCTCCGTATGTCTCAACTCCTTACGCCCTTATTCCTTACTTGCATGCATCCATCACGCATTTTTGTTTTTCATGATAATTTTTAAATGGGTGCATGGATTTTGAACAAATGTTGTGTGCCATTAGCAGAGCTGCTGACAGATTTGCATGAGCCCGGGACAAAACCATCTAAAAGCTCCCCCCACATACGCACTCACGCTCAATACATACAATGTTATGGGGACCCGATTCTGCCCCCCTTATCACTTAGCCCGGGACAACTGACCCCTTTGTCCACCCCTGTCGTCTTCCCTGGTCACTAGAGGAGGTAGGCGTACATGAACTGATGAGGATGGACACAGAAACAGCAGAATCCAGGCAGTGGCATCATGCTTCACGGTCCAAAGACGCACCTCATACAGCAGACTGTACAATGTGGAGTGTATGATGTAGCAGTCTTGTTTTAATGAATCAAGTTCATCTCCACAAAGTTTGCACAAATCATTATGAATGGCAAGTGGATACTTAACCCACTGTTTACACACTTATCATTAGCTCATATAGCTTTACTTCAAACAGACTCCATGGGTAAAAATGTAATTTAACGAGGAAAGTAAAGCTTCTTTCTGATAAAGGGGCGTTAATTATTGATGCCTCTTTCTGCTACATGACAGGAGCACATGAAAGGCGTACATCAAACCCACACCGAAACCCAGCCGTCCTGGTGTAGTTTACGGCCAGCTTAATATTTCATAAAGGTTAGCAGATTAAATTCCTAATTCCACAGAGAGTCCACAGAGATTATGCACTTCAGCCTGTGATTTTTTTTCACGCTTTACCCCGCCTACGAAGGACATTAGTTGGTACATTAAGGGCAGTGCGCCAACCAGTCCTCTAGTCTGAAATCTAAAAGTCCTTTAGTGTCACGTTTTTGCATTCCATGCATTTTTCAACGTAATGGTGGCTGGTCTGCTGTCTCTGTGTACATTAGCGATGTTGTGTAAAGTGGTTTTAAAGGCAGCTTGAAAGAGCATCTTTCATGTGTTAAGCACATCAACCAGGGCCCTGCTGCGCAGCGTTGCACTGTGCTGTGCTGTGTTGTGCTATGTTCCTCCAGTGTGTGTGTGTGTGTGTGTGTGTGTGTGTGTGTGTGTGTGTGTGTGTGTGTGTGTGTGTGTGTGTGTGTGTGTGTGTGTGTGTGTGTGTGTGTGTGTGTGTGTGTGTGTGTGTGTGTGTGTATGTTTTTAGAGAGAGAGAGTGCATGTGCGTGTTTGTGTTTGTGCACGTGTGTGCATGCGTACGCGTGTGTGCGTGCGTGGGTGCGTGTGTGTGTTTCTGTGCATGTTTCTGAGAGAGAGAGTGCGTGTGCGTGTTTGTGTTTGTGCACATGTGTGCATGCGTACGCCTGTGTGTGCGTGTGTGTGTGTGTGCGTGTGTGCGTGCGTGGGTGCGTGTGTGTGTTTCTGTGCATGTTTCTGAGAGAGAGAGTGCGTGTGCGTGTTTGTGTTTGTGCACATGTTTGCATGCGTACGCCTGTGTGTGTGTGTGTGTGCGTGTGTGCGTGTGTATGTATTTGTGTTTGTGTGCGTGTGTGTGTGTGTGTGTGCGTTTGCGTACATGTGTGTATGTGTGTGGGTCGGCTGCAGCTCTGTTCCAAGCACACACGGCACCACACTCCCTCCATCAGCATGCAGCCAGCAGCAGCAGCATCCCAGGCCCAGGCCCCAGCCCTAACCAGGCCAGCATGCTTCCCAAATCCCAGGAAAGCCTTCGCAAGGCATCAAACATGGAGAAAACACACAGCAGCAGCAGCCGCTGCAAGCACACACAACCTTGGCCCCAGCGTCCCACCACGCCAACACAGCGAGAGGGTAATCTCTGAGACTCGGGCAGAAGGAGCCAGAGAAACCACCATCCTCGACTAGCGTACATCTTCCAAGACTTGTTTTTCTTTTTTTCTCTCCGTTTTTTTCTTCTTTTTCGAGTTTTCTTCTTTTCCCTCTTGGTTGGAGCTCTGGGAGTAGAAGAAGAGACTAAGTGACTCTGTATGCAGTGTTGTTTATTTATTTATTTATTAAATTCTTTGTTTGTGGCAAGATCTTACCGGCTTTGCATCCAGCGCCCGGATTTTTTTCTCCTCTCCGTCTCTCTCCCGCTCCCGCGCTCCCTCTCTCTCTCCTCCCCTCTCTTTCTCGCTCCCCTTTTTTTGTGTGTTTCCACCTCAAGGTTGCAGGCTCTCCATTTGAACACAGTGTGTTTCAAGTCGGTCCAGTTGCTTTCAAAAAAAAAAAAAAACACAGTGCACTCTGCCTGAATGAGCTGGTAACCTTGACACAAAATCAATATCAGGCAAACTCTTTGAAGAATCACAAATGTAATAAGTGCTGGTGCTCTCCTCTCAGCCCCAGCTCCTTGGCTCCTCTGCCCAGTGGAGAGGAGGAGCTCGGTGGGGATACACACACACACACACACACACACACACACACACACACACACACACACACACACACACACACACACACACACACACACACACACACACACACAGATACAATGTGATTTATCTGCCTCT
>NC_085878.1:11630739-11638239 GCF_034702125.1 Engraulis encrasicolus
CTGGAATGTCAAATTACACTCTATCCCGCAATGGTGAAGAATCTTTTTTTTTAATTACTGAATTTAATCACACTTTGTTCCACAGTGGTCAGGGATAGTCTGTTGAAATGTAGGTACGTATATTTGGGGGATTACCGTGGTTATTCTACCACAGGAATAATTTTCTGTTTCTGGTGCTGTATTTCTCTGTCTTGGCTTCTGAGCATGTATTCGAACTGTATGTTATTTTATTACCAATGTCTCTCTCTCTCTCTCCCTATGCTAGCCAGCCTCCTAACATTGATTTCCACTTATTGGTTTTCATCCCTTTCACTCCAATTTTCGCTGTAGAAACCCCCTGTTCTACCCTTCTCTCTCTCTCTCTCTCTCTCTCTCTCTCTCTCTCTCTCTCTCTCTCTCTCTCTCTCTCTCTCTCTCTCTCTCTCTCTCTCTCTCTCTCTCTGTGTCTTTCACCCAAAGCCCCAGACCCTGTCCATCTTTGTCTTCCTGTGCTGTTGTTTTCTACCCCTTGGGGTCCTCTTCTTCCTCTCTGCCCTCTTCTCCTCCCTCTCCTCCTCCTCAGCATCAGCAGCAGTAGCGCTGTGTAATTTCACCTCTGAGGGGAAACACCTTTTGTGAGGTGTCTTGTTGTGTTGACACTCCAGTCTCCCTGCCTGCTTAGTCAAGTCAAGTAGGTTTTATTGTCAATTTCTTTACATGCACTGGTCATACAAATAATTTGAAATTACATTTCTTGCTTTCCCATACAGACATAGACTAATCTAGGTAAGGACATAGACAGTATAGACATAGACAGTACTTATACATGGACTTAAGACAGTATGGACATAGACAGTGCTCATACAGACATTTAAAGTGCAAGACTGGACAACAGAAGACTTGTATAGGCAGATGGAGCAAGATATTGGCCAGGCCAGCAACACAATTGTTACAGAGACCAAGCATGGGGACTGAAAGCTCTCATTTGGTACACATCTGTATACATTTATGCTAAAACAAACACACACATGCACATGCATTTTTTACATTGTACAGATTTTGATTGGATAGTATTTTGAACGATGTACAAGAAGTAATCTAATGTGTGTTGACTTGTGAGGGATCACTGTGGAAAGGAGGCAGTTTTGGGTAAAGTTGAATAGAATGAATATGATGAGTCTCTATGTTTGGAGAGAGGAATAAACAATAAGCGGATGAATGACATGAAAATCTCCACCGAGTAGAGTAGAGAATGAGCTCTTTCCCAGGCCACTAGCTCCTTGTCAGGCAGTGCCTGTGGATGTTTATTTTCCCTAAACGGCCGCTATATGCTAAATGGACTTGAGTGTGGCATTTCAAAGGTGTTAGCATGACAACAGCAGGATCACTTTATTTAGACAGACTCCATTAACCCCCGCTTTACAGATCTCGACCGAAAAATGCACATGTGCCCTCTCTCTCTCACACACACTCTCTCTCTCTCACACACACTCTCTCTCTCTCTCTCTCTCTCTCTCTCTCTCTCTCTCTCTCTCTCTCTCTCTCTCTCTCTCTCTCTCTCTTCCCCTATTCTCTTTTGACCCCTGTTTTCATAGTCATTAACAGTGACTGAAAGCTTGACTTAAACAACACAGGGAGATGCCTTTCAGGACTGTAGTCCAATCTATTCTTGACATCAAACACACACAGGGCCCCGATCCACCCAATATGTCATACTTATATAGCTGGGTTTTAACCATCAGTTTACTGGTCAGCAAAGGCAGAAGGTATTATTTTGGACCCAGCTTCCCCCGGCGCCTATTGGCATTACCCCTCCATTTTAGCCCCCCCAACTTGACCATTATCCCATGTGACGCCTCTGACACGTTGATCATAGATGTGGGAGAGAGAGGAATTGATTTCCCTCAAAAGAAAACACAGGCCAATTTTCTTGGGGGCCGTAATTTTATGGACACACAACAAAAAATAACGGGGTAATTTTGGACCGAGATCCAGGGAGGAGAGAGAGAGAGAGTCCAGGATAAACTAGGGCTAAGCTATCGGTGGGAGGGAAAATAACATAAAAAAATAAAAGTTTTTTTCTGAAAAAGGACTGTGATGATGATAATGATGATGACGATGATGATAGGTTCTTCCACACAAAAAGGTGCTTTGATGGACGGACAAATTGTTGCGATGCATTTGACAGTTTGACAGGCAATGCAGCCCCTGACTATAGAACGCTACGAAAAAAGCTGTGCAATTTAGATAGTTTACTGACCATTGTCACAACACAACAGCGATCGGCAAAGGTTTTAAGAGGTTTAATGTCACTCACTGTCAAGTCTCTCCACCACCACCTCCTTTCTGAAACTCTTTGGGGTTGTTGTTTATCTCCATGATAACAAAGCATTTTTAAACGACCCTCCTATGCTTCACTCTTTTTTTAAATCCCTGCAAAATCACAGCTTAAGATACAAAGTTTCTTTGTTCACAGGTCAAGCATGAAGAAGTGTGACTTACAAAATGATCTATAGAAAAAATTGTTTTCAAAATTCTGCTTTTTTTGGCAACCCTGTTTCTCAACCTTCACCTTCAACCCTGTGACACATTTGCCCACTAATTAACACATAAGGCATTTAAACAATGTGAACGAGGGATGACTTCAGGGGCTCCTTTGTGCGTATTGGAAGGGGCGGGGAAAGACAAGATAGGAGAAGGATGGAAGGCGGGGATGGACAGATTGGAGAAATCCCTCCTCTTTTTCCTTTTCCTGTCTTCATCTGGCTCTCCTCCTCCATCCCTCCTCACAGGCCACTTCTGTGGTCCAGCCTTCCTAAGCAGTCCGATCTGTGCTGGGGGAAAGAGAGGGAGTGTCCGAGGGCCCTTGGGCTGGGGAGCTGGGGGGTTGGGGACCGGTGTGCTGTAGCTGTGTTGTTGGGGGTGCAGAATCAAAATCATAGGACGCTGGACACAGAGCTGGCCTGGACGGAGTGGGGCAGGGGGGTTGGACTGTGGCGTGAGCGGGTCATGACCTTGACTATTGATCCCCCCCCCTTCTATAATTTCCACGGCTTGCCTGGTGCCCCACCACCCTCCCCCCTTCCCCTTCTCCCCAACCTGCTGGAGTACATTACACCAGAAATCCATAACAGAGCCATGTTCATCCAAGCACAGGAAGAAACTGAATTAAATGTTAAAAAACAATCTGGGCCTGCACTTGGAGACGATTCATCATGATTCCTGGGTGTCAGGCAGGTGGGACGGCCTGGGATCGGCTGGGCCAATGACTGCGGAGCGCTGGATACAGATGAGCCTGGCCCGCTCCCTCATCTGTCAGGTAGTGGCCAGCGCCGGGCTCCTCGCCACTGACACAAAAATTCAGCCAAGGTCAGCTAGTTCCTAAAATTACTTTGGAGTCATTGTCTCAGGATCGGGGGTGAGCTGGCCGATCGAAAAAGTATGACTTCTAATGCAATACTGCTCTTCTACATGTCAGTGGCCAGAGTGCCTCTTCATAACCGCTGGGCTGGCCCAGGCTGAGTGGAATTTAGAGACCTTTTTTTCTTTTTTTCAACACTTGCGGCTGAAATTTTTAAGTTATGAAATATGATGTAACTGTGCTGTTGATCAAGCAAGTAGAAGTGCTTATTCTCCATGTTAAATACATCAAGCCGACGTTATGGACACATTCTACATCTGAAGGCACATGGGCCTACCTTTGATTTCTAGCTTATTACATATAGGCTATATACTATATAAAGTGATATAATTTAGACATAAAGGTATATTTAATGTATGTTACATTAAATAAAACCTAATGCTGATTGGTAGAACAGAATAATTTTGCTGTGGAAGTCTGAGGAGTAATCGCTGTACACACTAACTAGCTACATGTACACAGTGGCAGGGCTGATAGTATTCAGGCTCCATACCTGATTTCAGGCTTGACAGGCTTGCAAAAACAAAAACATTGATAATAAGTAGCCATTAGGTTATTCTTATCTCAGAAAGTGTTACAGATGCAGGGTTTTCTTCTACTATCAGGCTTGAATAATGGTCATACACCATCTATTAAATGTCTGAATAATGTGTCAAAATAGGCCTACGTTACGTCACTATGCAGTATCTTGTCGTCGTCGTTAGAGCAGGGGAAAAGGCTCCGGATTTTTTTTCACTATCACTCCTGCAGTGGCCTACCATAGGCCTAGAAGATTGCCTGCAACCAAGTCAGAAGAAGAATCACTTCCTTAAGTACAATATCTCCTATTGAAATCAGAATTAATTGTTGCCTAATTTATTCATGGTGCATTTGAAATCTTCCCTGAAATCGCCACATTTTCCTGCCCTCTAACTGGAGATATTGCCAATTTTTTTGATGTGCTCCTAATCCATGGTCTGCATTATGTCAATCAGCCATATTTATGAAATAATGCGTGCCGTGCCTGCAAGGGGTTGATGAGACACGGCTTGATTTCCTCTTGGGTGACGGCCGGGGCTTACGTCACCAGAGGACCTCATCATGTTGGAAATGCGCGGCCTGACATTAAGGTTCCTCACGGCTAATGATCTGAAATCAATAGAGATGCTGCCGCTGCCGTCGCCGCCGACACCGTCGCCTGCGAGGGCCGCTGACAGCTTTGGCTGGGCCCAGGACAAAGTCCTCTGAAAGGGCCCCCCACCCAATGCATTCAGTGTAATGAGGACCCAATCATGGGCCCCCCATATCCCTGGGCCCGGGACAACTGACCCCTTTGTCCCTCCTTGTCAGCTTCCCCGTCGCCTGTCCTTGGACAGACAGTGAGGCCGAGCTCATCAGCATTCTTAGCAGGCCCCACGCCACACACCACAGAAACGACACCAGAACAGCCTCTTCCCATGCTGCCACTGATCAAAACACAGGGGGAGAAAAAAAGAAAAAGCTGTCATTCATAGGCTGTCATGGGTTTTCGTCAGCTGCTCTAGATCCAAAATCATTCCACAACCGCCCTCACAGGAGGATAGATCATAAAAAAGCGATGGGCAGTACGCTACATATATAATACATACGTCATGTATTACTTAGGTTTTCTTGTACTTCAGACATGTAAAAGTTTTATCTTTTACCTGATATGTTTCAATGATATGTTTCAGCTTCCGTTTTCATCAGAGGGTCAAGTAAAAGATAAAATGTCTGAAGTATAAGAAAGACCCAAGTTTTACTGTAACAGTTAGACATAATGAACATCAGACACCTACACCATGTATTCCTAATCACTCAACTTAGTTTTTAACACCAGTTTTTCCCTTCTACCTGTCTGTAAAACCAGCTAGTCAAGAGAACGACTGGACCAGTATTGCTCTGTTTTTCCTGAAGCCTTTTTTTTTTCAAATAAAAACATATACTGTACAAGTGTTCAGGTTAACAAGCCATCTCCAGCCAAAGAGGTTTACTGACTTGCAATCTTCCATTTTTCTTTTTGGTTTCCATTTGACGTGTAATCCACACTGTCATTTTAGAGGTGTGTGTGTGTGAGAGAGGCGACTGGTGAAGGAAAAGGCACTTAGAGCACCACTCTCCACACGGACATCTGTCAGCGCCACAGCATACCACACTACACCACACCACAGCACACCACACAACACCATGACCAAAGCACATACCATGCCACAGCACAGCACACAACACCACGCCACACAACACCACGTCACAATACAGCACACAACACCATGCCACCCCACACAACACCATGCCAAAGCACATCCTGCGCCACAGCACACCACAGAACACCACGCCACAGAACGCCACACAACACTATGCCACGCCACACAACACAATGCCAGTTGTCAGCTGCCATGGGCTCCACGCAATGTCATTCCACAGTCACTAAATTGAAAGTCTTAGATAAAATGGTGAAATGGTGTGTGTGTGTGTGTGTGTGTGTGTGTGTGTGTGTGTGTGTGTGTGTGTGTGTGTGTGTGTGTGTGTGTGTGTGTGTGTGTGTGTGTGTGTGTGTGTGTGAGCTTGTGCAGGGAAACCGACAGGGGCGGAGAAAGGGTTCAGTTGTTTCGGGCCCAGGGAGAGAGGGGGCCCAGAATTGGGTCTTCAGTACATTGAATTTATTAGATAAGGGGGCCCTCTCTGTCCCGAGCCTGGTGTGTGTGTGCATGTTTGTGTTACGTTCGTGCATGTTTGTGTGTGACAGGAACAGTCAGAGCGTTTAAAGCACGTTTGTGCGTCCGATGTACATCTCTAGACAACAGCCATCTCTCAGCTCTCTCCTAAAATTGGGCTCATTTTCTAACCATTCTGGAGTGACTGCAATTGAGGGACTCTGGCTGGGGGGTGAGGGGGGCTTGGGGCCTTTGTGTGGGGGAAATTATTCTCCTCTCTCCCATGTGAAGAGGACACTAGAAATCATCTCCAGCAATTTTGGTAATGGCTTTGTGACAGCTGCTCGCATTGTCACGTAATGATGACAAATGACACCTTAAAAAGACATTGAAGTTGGAGAGAGCGAAAAGGACTTTAGCATTAATTGCTTGTGGAGTATTTTCCGGTTTGATTGTGGGTAATCGGCTTTTATTGGACTTGTTAGCTTGGCCCAACTTTAGTCATTATGTCACACAGAGGAGAGAGCTCTTGAACTCAACTTCAATCAATTCTCTCACACAAGGCTTTTGAGTTACTCAGGTAAAACCAATACACACTTTGCCCAAGGAAAAGGAATGTAGCCTATAGTGGGGGCTACGTATGTTAACACATAAGGATATTTGACAGGAGCCGGAGCAGTGACAGTACCCCTTTGTTTCACAAAAACATTTCCTTTTACATATATAGTAGGTAACAACAGTCTCTATTGAAGAGTAAGGATTATGTTGATGTCATCATTATCTTGCCCACTTTTTAGGGCCAAGGCTGATGTTTGTTGAGGACTCAATATAATTTCCTTACAGCTAGTTTTAAAAATGATTAATGTATCATGGCCATGTACCCGTGTTCTGTTGATATGCTTACCCATTGAGCTGAGCATAGGTTAAACATCATTTCATAGTAGGTGAAGAGCCATTTTCTAATCTTCCTACACAATGCATTAAAGAAGTACATTGTGCCGTAATTCATGGTTTGGCTTTCCCAGCTCCACAAGTCATTAGAAGTCACCCACAAACATATTTGTATAAAAGAGTTAAACTTTCCAAAACAGAATCCACTGTATAGTTGGGCAAATATAAAAAGGTATAGATTGCAACACAATTAGCCAAAGAGATTCTACCGCAACTATAATACTATATATCGACAATACAACCTTCCTTAAATGCCTTTAAACTGTGAGGTTGCCTTTGACTTGAAGCAGGTCGTAGAAGACCTTTACTTCAGACATATATTTCCAAACAACATAAAGGGCAATGCTTTTAGGAGTAGCTACAAACTGCTGTTTATTGTTGGAGTGTGTTATCGGCTGTACTCTGCAGAGAATACCACGATATCCATGCCAGACGTTTAAGTTTGTGAGAAAAGGCCCCTTTTGTTCAGACCTTAGTAATAGAACATGGAGGCCCAAA
>NC_085878.1:11643239-11648239 GCF_034702125.1 Engraulis encrasicolus
AGGAGGAGGAGGAGGAGGAGGAGGAGGAGGAGGAGGAGGAGGGAGGTCAGGCCTCATAGCCTCCTCTCCACTACTACTCTATACCCCACACCACCCAGTTGCACCTCATTAACACACACACACACATACACACATACACACATACACACACACACACACACACACACACACACACACACACACACACACACACACACACACACACACACACACACACACACACACACACACACACACACACACACACACACACACACACACACACACACACACACACTTCTCTCTATATCTCTCTCCCTCAAACACACACACACACACACACTCACACACACACTCGCACACACACACACACACACACACTCGCACACACACACACTCGCACACACACACACTCAGAAAGGGGCTGTTGGGCAACACTGCAATTAGTGTTGTTTGTCCACGGTCGGTCACGTCCAAACTGCCAGATTAGCCTATTCAAGCAAAGGGTCAGAGGGTCAGCCCTGGCCGCACTGTGACTTCTGAGAAGAGGAGGAGATGGGGGGGGGGTTTGAAATAGAGTTGCAACGGGCACACGGCAATCATGTGGCCTGGACGGACCCCCCTGCTGAGTGTGTGTTATGGAAGTCAGGTGTGTAATTTACTAGGCATCTCAATTGGCAGTCCAGTCCAGCAGGAGAGAGCAGTTACTTCTTCGCTTTGGGTCTTTCTGAGCGATGCTATTCATGAACTCGGCAGCAGTGCCCTGTGATTCCTCTAAACGTGGCTGTCTTGACATCTCCTGATTGTATGCCGTTTCTCGCTCCCTCATAAGTGATAGTGCCATTTGGATGGCCACCCAGGGGGAAAATAATAATACTTCTTCTTACCAACCACAGGCTTATCTTCGGGAATAAGTGGAATTCTTTTCAAACCCCCTCGGGAGAAAAAATACGTCTGTAAAAGACTTGAGTTGAGGGTCATGGTTATGGTGACGGTTAAGGTTTAAGAGGAACTAAGATTTACACTAAATTTGATTGGCTAGCTTTGATGGAGACCTCGTTCTACACAGCGTGTCATAAAGAAGTGAGAAAGAAGCAAGAGCTTTCATTCTGAATTGTTTAACCTCAATTATACAAATCTCAAAAAAATGCTGAGGCCTATGTATTTTTTAAATCCAATTTAAATATTTCTGAAAGATGATATCAACGAAATACCAATATGCAGCCTTCTCTTCTGCTCAGTAACTGCATGTTTTACCAGTGCATAAATGTGATGACACATAGCTTTGTTTTCTCCAGACCCGTGCCCATATTTCTCGTTAAAGGTAATTGAATCGCTGTGATGAAGATTAGATTATGATGTTGCAGAGTTGCTCTAACTCTCTTATACGTGACTATGCATGAATTTTCTCACTCAGTAAATCCATTTATGACAGCTAATCCCCCCCATTCCCCCCACCCCCATTCCCCCTTCTAACAGGATGTGGTGCTGTGCTGTGGCCACTCATGTACAGTACTACATCAAGCATGACACAATACAGTAGGTGTTAGAGTCTCATGCATGAACATGACTCCTGATGGGATTGCGGTACATGTACACTCTAAGAAAATTTCCCTGCAAAATAACGGCAGTTACTGGCAATTATATTTACCTGTAATTCTACTGTTATTTCACACCAAAAATCAAATACAGCTCATTGCTGTTTAATGTATCACAGTATATAACATTTTTTTCAGCAGCAATTGAACTGTTAAATAACAGTACTCTACAGAAAAATAACAGTACATTTCAGTTAAAAAGTTGAATTGTACTGTGTGATGACAGGCAAATACTGGGTCATAGTTGTATTCATGAATATGGCCATGGCAACTTCCCACCCCACCCATCATTCTCCATAACTGTGGTACCCTGGCCATGTTACCACCCCACCCTCCCATCGTTCACCATGACTGGAGTGCCTTGAGCATGATACTATGCCGCAATGCTGTATTGAGAAAATGGTTTGCGGTGGTCCTTTGAAAGTGTGGGCATGAACAAAATGTCAGAGTACGCAGTGCTATGTTACAATGATAGTGTGCAAGGTGGGCTTTTTACTGTATCTCTTGATGAGCCAATGATGAATATAGCATTGGTCAGTCTTTAAAAATATATTTTGCACCAAGTAGCACAGCAAACAAGCAGCACTACAAGCTAGCTCTCAAAGCAATGCCTAATTTGCAGCAGGCACATTATATGCCACAATGCCACAAATGATGCCACATACAGCAAGCTTTCACAAAGAGGAAAGTGTGCAAGCATGTAAGCAAGCTTGTAGGCAAGCTTGTAGGCAAACAAGTGCTATGCTGTGCCATGCAGGCCAGCCAGCAGGCAGGCAAGCAACTGAAGTGTTGATAGTCCAGATTTATATACAGGTGCAAGAGTACCATGTGACCAGAGTCATCAGGCCCTTGGCAGGTGACGCCCGTAATTGAATAATGGCATAACAGCCCTACTCAGGTGAGGCCAGGCACTGATTAGCAGATTGGTTTAGATGGGGCTGCTTGTTGCAAGAGTGTTACAAGTTCTTAAAATGTTTCAGCCATTCACACTTTCATCACTATCAAAATGCATGTGCTACTCACACTTTGCTGCATCAAGCACTTTTTAAGTATTGCAGTTTCCTTAGGAATTGTTTCATCATGCTTGATAGTATCAGATAATCTTTAACCAGTCAGAATGACTTCAGTTCTTCAGGTGGTATTGAAGTTTGATGGTGATCACGGACAAGTGGAGGATGAATGGGTTTCAATGGTGCTGCCTAAAATAACTTGTTATTTTCTAGAGATGCACTGGATCCGGTTCCGGTTCCGGTTCCGGATCCGGATCCGGATCCGTCAGGATAATAGAGTTTTTCACAGGGTCCGGGTCCGGCAGGATCTTAAGCAGTGGATCCGGTATCCGGCATGTTACCTAAAAATCAGGGTCTGGTGCATGTCTAGCCTAGGCTTTTCAGTCTTTCACAACCCCAATCACTGCATGGAGTGAAATCCCTTTGGAAGCGGCTATTGAAGGCAGTGTGGCAATAAGCCAATGAGTCTAAACAATAATTTGCGCCAACGTAATAAAAAGGGCCCACGTGTGCGAGTAGACTATATGTTTCAAACCTTTTGTAGGATCCGGTATCCGGTTCCGGATCCGGCAGGATCTTATTCAGTGGATCTGGTATCCGGCAGGATCCTAAAAATCAGTATCCGGTGCATCTCTAGTTTTTTCCACAACGGTGAATACTGCTATTGTGCAGTACTTACTGTTTTTGCTCAATATGTGACTCAAAGTAATATTTTCACAGTAGTTGTCTGTTTTTTCGAAAAGCAGTAGAATGCTGTTGCAGAATTTCCGTAAATAAACAGCTATTTGTTACAGTGTATGATCTCAGACATGCTTTCAAATAGGATTCGGATACATAACAATTAGATCAATCTTCACACTCATAACAATACAATATGGTTTGAGACATCTTTTAGATAAAATACATTCCTCTTTGTTGGCCATAAGAAACGTTGCAATGGATTTCCCTCACAGTGGTCGGATGTTAGCATGTACAGTAAATACAATGCACTCTTATGTAGCAAACAAATCATGCATGAAACATCCTACATGTGATGTATTTATTTTGTACGAAGGGTTCTTTATTTATGTGCAATTCAACCGCACATCATTTTTTTCGGACGCTCTGTGAATGAAAAGCAGTGGCGCGCTCTTCAATCTTCCTCCAATTCTACCGAGGGAAAACATATTACTGTAAGTACAAGTGGATCAAGACTAAAATAATTTCAAAAGGGTAAATGTTATTGACCTTGCGCTTGAAACAATGTACAGCATATGAGATTTGGTGCACTAGTATACCCCGACTCTCTGTGGCTTAGGCTTCTGTGGCGGACGTGGGAGGAGGGGGGGTATCAACTTTATGAATACAGATCAGGCGTTTGACCTTTCCCAGTAGAAAAAAAATGACATTGTACAAAATAAAAGCTCTGTCTTTGATCCCCAAGGGCAGCAGTACAACAGGCGGTGATTGGTGGAGGAAAAAAGTTTTAATTTTAACCGTTCAGGGAGTTCAAAGAAAGCTTCACTTCAGAAAAATAGGTTATCCCTTTGCCCGGGATATTCTTCAGAATGTTGTTTTTTTCCCCCGTCTGTGAAAAGTTTGTCTGAAGACCCTTTTTTTGCCATCGTCATCACAGTAACCATGAAAAATACTGGTGTTGTTGCTCCATTGTATTACCTTACACTATCTAGATATACCTCCCAAAAGTATACCTCCCAAAAGGGGATCATGGAAAATACCTTGTGTCACATGACTGATACGTTAGCGGGATATATTAGCATTGATTGCACGTGGCGATAAGGCCTAATGCCAGCTCAGAGGGGAGATCGTATTACACTCTCGTGATTTCGTGTCAAGCTTGGCAGAATTCTTCATGGACTGATAAGTAGCTTACTGTTGAGGATGGCCTAATCCATTGTAAGAGAGGACTTTTCAATAGACACAATAGCCTACATGTCTGACGTTGACGTCAGTCAATTGGGTGTTTGGGCTGCGTTTAAAGAGAGGTGGATGAAGAGGTTGTGGCACGGAGACGCTTGTCAGCTGTCATTAAATCACATAGTCCGTAGCCCTATATGTCTGAAATTATTGATTCCCATATTAATAAATTCACTTATTTATGTGCGTTTACCATGAGAAAAAAATGCAGGTTTAGAAATTATTAATCATTTAATGAAATCAGTTGCCTTAATACAATACCTAGATCCGTTGCCTTCATAAAACATGCTAAATATTTTCTATACCATCATCCGTTATGAACAACATTCCTGTCATGTAATATTACAGCAAATGATTTTAGGCATAGAAAGACGGATTTGTATTTAGGCCTCAATATTCACTTGTTTGTGAGTATGTGTATGTTGTTCCACATACTCAAACTGAATGAAGAGCAAAATGTGATTTCCACAAGGTGTCCCAGTCACCAGAGTTTCGT
>NC_085878.1:11653239-11655739 GCF_034702125.1 Engraulis encrasicolus
GTCTGATGTCTTATCAGACAATACTGATATGGAGGATCGGGCAAAGAACATCTCCACAGCAAAAATGGATGCTATATAAATTCAATAAAGGCATACACTGTGTGCTATTTTCAATCCTGGATTTCAACACTATCTCAACACTATACAGTACGATTCAAAGGTGCGATGCGACCTGAATGCTCACTCAGTACGACACAACAGGCTTGTTTTCTGGTATTGCAGATGGCAAAAACACGGAGGGGAAACGTGCATCTGAGGTGGAGGCCAGGATGAGCTAAAGAGTGAATCGCGCTGCCCTGTCAATTTGTGCATGTGTGGTGTCAAATTGGGTCGAAGCACTGCTTAAGCTGTGCGATTTACTGGCGAGGGGCGACCAGAAATAGTTTTGATTTTCTTGCAACCATACGATTGCAGATTGCAAGCTGGTCGTGAGGTGAAATCGCTTGTTGTAACCCCATGTACACTACACGATGCTAGACTCACAATTGACCTCCGATTGAGCCTGAAAAGTTGTGCAACTCACGAATCGTGGCAAAATCAGGCACAGTGTAAGGCACAGTGTAAGGCTAGAATAATAAGTAATACCATAATGCAGTATGTAATGGTGAGGCATGCTGTTTTCAGTAGCATTGCTTTTAATTTAACCTTTAACCTTTCCTAAAAATTATTTTGCATTTTCTGTCTACACGAGTAATTATTTGCCTATACCTCCAAGGGGCAATTCTTTGAAAAAACCCTTTCGAGTTAGGTTAGCAGGGTTGAAGACCTTACATGCTTGGTTAAGGAGAAGCCATCTGAGACACAGCAGAAAGAAAAAGCTGTCCTGCCCTATTTTTATCCCACCTTGCACCACAGAGAGAGAGAGAGAGAGAGAGAGAGAGAGAGAGAGAGAGAGAGAGAGAGAGAGAGAGAGAGAGAGAGAGAGCCTTTGAATTCATCTTTCACTTAGCCCTGTTGAAACTTGCATGTCAGGAGAATTCACAGTGGGCTGCTGTCACCTGCGGTCTGGGTTGCTGAGGGAAGGCGAGGCGCCGCGCCAAAGCCCTGCTAGGTGTAGGCTACTGTGTTCTCAGCTTTCCAGTTGGGTGGACACCTCTGCCCTGTGTGACGCTAAGGCCTGCGGTCAGTGCACAAGCCCCTGCCTGCCCTTCCCACTTCAGCTCAAAGCTGTCTCGGCACGGTAAGCAGGAGCAGTAAGCTGCTGGTGGTGGTGTGGTGGCTTGTTAGACGAGGTAACGTCTGTGCTGAAGATGAAGGGTTTTACTGAACTTCTCAGATGAAAACAACACACATGTATGGCCTTTATGACATAGGAGGTCATCAATTAGCCTTTTTCACTTTGACATAACTTAAGTTTTGTTTCGAAGCCAAGCAGGTATACGATTACCAGGTTGAGGCAGATCGAACCAGTGTCTACAGTATTTGTGTCTGCGTATGTCACCGGATGCAATGTAGGCTATACCTGCTTTGGATGCATTGAGATGTTCGGTTTCTGACGGTCATCATGTGAAGCCGTATATAATTAGATTAATCTGATTAAACAGGACAGTATCGTTCAGCATGAAATACAGACTTGTGATTAGGGATGGGCGATATGGCAAAAATGTTGTATCACGATTTTTTAACATGAAATCACGATATCGATTTTTTATCACGATCTTCCATCCAAAAAATAAAAACAACAAAAAACAACTTTCATATACTTGCAATTTGTAATTTGCAGTCAATAAAATGTTAACACACTGATGATATTCTCATAAAGTGTACAAGTGGAATACAATAATGTAAAGAATAAAGTGAAGACAACAACACAAGTGAGAAAACGTCACTCTGATACTGATAATAAACATCTTCACTGCAAGACGATCTATACGATTTCTCCACTTTGGCAGATTCGAGACGATATTTTACTCAATATCGCGATTCACGATATAATATCGTCATATCGCCCACCCCTACTTGTGATTACTTCATTTGATTTCGCTAATACTAACACTAACCCTAGCCCTAATTCTGTACCAGGCTCTAACCCTAAGACACAGTGCAAGTACATTACGGTATGTTACATGCTGTTAAATGTACTTTGTTAAACAGGACATAAGTAATATAACAGGGACACGATAATAAAGTGTACCCTTGATTGAAGATGAAGTGGTATATTTCAATACCAGAGATGGTAAATATTCTGTTTCTTGTAATTACTTACTTGTAATTACAAAAACTACACTGCCCTACAAAGGGATGGACGTGCAAAGTGCAATAACTACATATTACATACATCCTTTGTCAAACTTGACAGTAGGCTTTAACATAATATTATCTTGTGACAAAGTCTAATGGTCCCAATGCTTGCCGTTTTAGAGATATTGTCAGGTCTATATTTTTAGCATGGTTGTGACTTATCATAATAACAAAATTGTTATCACACACATTTGCACGTCATGAAGAATTGTGCAATTTGTGTAAAATTCATCTCTATACAGGAAACGATGCACCTGTT
>NC_085878.1:11658239-11668239 GCF_034702125.1 Engraulis encrasicolus
TGTGTGTGTGTGTGTGTGTGTGTGTGTGTGTGTGTGTGTGTGTGTGTGTGTGTGTGTGTGTGTGTGTGTGTGTGGTATGCATGTGAGTGCATGCATGTGTGTACGGTAGTGTGTGTGTGAGCGCGTGTGTGTGAGTGCGCGCATGTGCGTGTGTGGGTGTGTGTGTGTGTGTGTGGTATGCATGTGAGTGCATGCATGTGTGTACGGTAGTGTGTGTGTGAGCGCGTGTGTGTGAGTGTGCGCATGTGCGTGTGTGTATGCGTGTGTGGGTGTGTGTGTGCAGCTGCTCCCCTTCAACTAGCCACCACATTATTGACTGGGATTGGAAGACACCCTGCTGTTCCAACGTGCACCCAGACACACACAAACACACACACACACACACAGAGACACACACACACACACACACACACACACACACACACACACACACACACACACACACACACACACACACACACACACACACACACATACTTCTCTCTATATCTCTCTCCCTCAAACACACACACACACACACACACACACACACACACACACACACACACACACACACACACACACACACACACACACACACATAGATTTTCTTTTAAAAGGAGATCTCAAAATTGCCTATTCCCAAAAAAAAGCATGTGTAACTGTGAAATCAATGTCTTAATAACAACAGTACTTGGTGTGTGGACACCTGCACAAATCTTACCTCTAGGTGCTAGTACCTTGTTTTGTGTGATGAGAAAAATGCAAATGTTCCTCCTATATCTTTACATGCCACATGTCCGGCCAGCGAGCAAGGTCAAGGACTCGTCAAGGTCGTGTGTGTGTGTGTGTGTATTTGTCTCCTGGTCAAGGCAGGGGTCAGTTGCTTACCCATCATGTGTATTGAGGGGCAACACTAGCAATCAGCTGTGTCTTTCACACATCCCCAATCTGAAAGGCTCCTGGCTACACATTGCATCTGCAAGAGATAGGAGTCAATAGAGTTCATTGAGGCGTCACTGAAAAGGCAGCTGATGGTTAAGTCCACATTCAAAATGAGGTGTGTGTGTTTTTCAGTGTATTGACGTTAAGTATCTGGTTAATGCTTAGTCATAGGAAATGTTTTTTTTAAGTATGTTGACCGTGTGTCTGTGTGTGTGTGTGTGTGTGTGTGTGTGTGTGTGTGTGTGTGTGTGTGTGTGTGTGTGTGTGTGTGTGTGTGTGTGTGTGTGTGTGTGTGTGTGTGTGTGTGTGTGGATGCACTGCACACACATTTGATGTCATAAAACGCCAAATGTTTGGCCAGTTTGCCTCTTAAGCCGTCAAATCAATCAATATGAGGCATCTGCATCCCCAATTTATCTCTATCATCATTACAGGGAAATCTGCTATTACTCAAAAGATAAAGAGGTAGCACTATACTTGACGGGTCCCTGCATAACACATTCGTAGCAGCTGTTATACATTTTGCATGAAGCATTCTTGACCGTTTCATTCATACCAAACCTTTCATGACAATGAAAGATGAAAGGACAGCAACTTGTCAAAATAAAAGTTCAACTGAAGTAGTATTGTCGTTTTTTGTTCTGAGCCTTTACTGATTGTAACCAATCTAGGTGAATATTACCTTTAATTGCAAAAATATATATATTTGTTTTTATGATGTACCCTTTGCATATCTTTTGACATCTTTTGTCACAATGTAGCCCATGTAACCATTCAAGGTTACCTGTCGGCTACTCTACCATCCTGTGCATCACCCATTTATTACAATACAGCGTTTTGTTCTCAGAGTTCTCTATCTGCCTACCCCTCTGCCCCTCAGTGTCCCTGTCTGCCTGTGTGGTGCATGATCCCCATACCTTACGGCTCTCCAGCTGCTGTCCACTGCTGTGCACGTGACATCTGCTCCTCTGCAATCTCCTTACAGGACATGATGACTGGAATGCTCGTTTTCCTCCTATTGAATGAAAAATAATATCAGGGCCGCTGACAGCTTTTGCTGGGCCCAGGACAAAGTCATTTGAAAGGGCCCCCTATCCAATACATACAAAGGGCCCCTATCTCCCTGGGCCCAGGACAACATACCCCTTTGTCCCCCTTGTCGGCGGGCCTGAATAATATTAGCTTGACCATGTTCTGTTCCTGGCACTGGAGTAAATCATTGACCCAGATTGGTTGCCATCAAGAAAGGTTCATTACAAAAGCGGCAATGCTACTTTGCAATTGTTCAACTTTTATTTTGACAAGTTGCTGTCCTGTCATCTTCTATGTTCATGAAAGATTTGGTAAGAATGACTTGTGAAATGGTCAAGAATGCTTCATGCAAAGTTCATAACAGCTGCTATGAATGTGTTATGCAGGGACACAGTAAAGTGAAACCAACAAAGATTCTAAATCTGCAGCATGTCTAACTGAATTTCTCACCGTGGTCTTTTCATGAGTACTTTCATTTTAATACAGCTTGCCGTCATGTGGTACTGAATGATTACAGCAATACAACAACTTGTAGGTAACACAGCAGTTGTGAATGTTGTGAATTTTAAAAAGAATTGAGTGAATGGAGTTTTGAAGAATGTTATTCATGAGTTGCTACATCAGAAGAAGTTGTTTTATTTTGTTTACTGTTCTGGTTCAGCAAAGGTTTCATTTGAGCTGTGTTGGCTGTGTTTTGCTCAGTGGACACCCCACCCAACACGTACACACACGCACACACACACGCACACACACACACACACACACACACACACACACACACACACACACACACACACACACACACACACACACACACACACACACACACACACACACACACACACACACACACACACACACACACACACACACACACACTCCCTGTCCATATCAGTATTAGATTGATGTCAGTTTTAACTGTGTTCTTGAGCACCCCAAACCATTATCTAACATATAGCACAGGGCAATCGAGTTTACGGGAACTCAATCATCCCTCCTCACAGTCATGACCGTGCGCTAATCTAATGAAGAGCTCTCACTGTAGGGCCAGATTGGGCTTTTGGGGGGGTTCGAGGGCTCTGATGGAGACTCAATTCAGGTACTTGGCCTTTCCAGCACAGACAGTCAGACTAGGCTAAGGCGACCGAGGAGCATTTGTGGTCGGTTGGGTTGCCTCAAGCTGACTTCGCCACACTGAGTGCTGCTTAAGTCTGCATTTTTTGAGTGTGTGTGTGTGTGCGGAATAGCTGTCTCTATACGTTTGAGGAACTAATGAACATCATTGCAATTATCTTAACAGGTACCACTACCCTTAAATAGTTTTATAAATATACAAACAAGATGGATGTGAGGAATGTGAAATCTAACTTGCATGCGTAAACACAAGACCCTCTTCTGACCTGGAAAGGCAACCAAGGAGCATTTGTGGTTGTCTGGTTGCCTCGGCTCACTTCGCTACACTGAGTGACCAAGTCTCCATGTTTTTTTATGTAATAGTTTTCTCTATTCTTTTAAGTAGCTAATATCCACCTTTGGAATTACAAACAAACAGGTCCTCATGAATTGGGGTTTTATTTGTTTTGGGGTATTATTATTTATAACAAGGTTGATGTGAAACACATGAAATCTAGCTCACATGAGGAGAGGAGTCCCTTTCGACCAGGCAAGGAGGTTGTTGCCAAGTGGTTGGTTGGGCAAATGGTAGCTGGTCGTGGTAGTTTAACACAAGTCATTGCCTCTTGTGTGTAATAGTTTTTTCCTATATGTTGAACTAAGTATCTAATGGGCAGCGCTTGCAATTAACCAAACAGATAACACTCCTCATAAGCTGTTGGGCTTTTTTATATGAACAAGATTGATGTTAGGCACGTGAAATCACTAGCTACTAGACCCCCCCCATCCGACCTGTGGTAATTTATAGGCAGGGACAATGCGCGGGAGACTGTCAGGAAAATATATTTGCGCGCTCCATTGTGTTAATGCAGGACAGAACTGCATGCTGCACGCTGACAGTGAGCAATTCCATTAGAGAGATTGTGAGCGAGGAGAACTGTGTATTGATAGTGGAACCTGGGCTTAATGAATTGCTTTGCCTACTGTAGGTAATATGCAGGCTTTGCTTGGTGATATGCTGATATTTATTCAGCATGTTGACAAATTCAGGATTTCATTTCGGGCTCATTATAAAACACTTGTGAATATAGTGAAGAGTAGCAGTAGGCTCTCACTCTTTTGAGTCATCCGAAGTTGAAAAACTTCAGATCATTTCGAAGTCTTTGTTCAATCTCTCTTATGCCAAATTTAAAATGTATTCTGTAAGCCCCACCTCTGTACAGAAATGCAAATAAAACATGACGTGTTGACAAGTGTAAAGACAATACTTTATGGATTGATATGATCGGTCGATTGATTGACTGATTGACTACTCGACTGCTCGACTGATGTTGTCTGAGTCCCTAGAGCCTTGTTGTTGTTTACACTCTTGCCATCCCTACAGTGCACGCTTGTATGTGTACTGTATATACGTACGTCAAAGAAAAGGCATACGGCAGATGGGCAGATGAATGCAGTGGAATTTGGAGAAGTACAATGTTGTGACCTTTGGAGAGAGCTGGTGCCCCTGGAGGCTGTTGTGTGTAGGGGAGCCCCCCGCGGCTCCTGCCAGAGAGGAGCGCTCTCTGTGGGGTGGCCAACCTGGCCCTGCAGGGGCCTGCCAAAAGGCCACACGATATCGACGCAGCGGAGAAGAGGCGCAGCGATTTGGCTCGCTTCATACAGTGTCTGTGTGGGGGATGTAAAAAAAAAAAAACGCATGGTAGATTCAATCTTTTTTTTCTTTTTCTTTTTCTTCCTCCTCTTCTTCTTCTTCTTCTTCTTCCTTTTGCTCTCACATGCCTCTGCAGAGGTGTAAACAAACTCCAAAGTGGAGTAAGAGGTCACCGATTACCTGCTCTCGACCACACAAACCATTGTGTCTCTTGAAGCTGCCGAATGAGGTGCATGGCTGTTAGCGGTGGGGTGGTGAGGTGCAGGGGCCGTGCAGTGTGGTGTAGTGGTGTACCTCTCAGAGATGGAGAGAGAGAGAGAGAGGCAGAGAGGGAGAGCAGTGGGGCGGTGTGGTGTGTGTCAGGTCACCGACCCCCTCTGTGATGCTCCTGCAGCAGAGGGCCCTCGGAGGGACCAGCACCCGGAAACCCTCCATTGTGGCACGTCTGTTTGATCTTGCCATTTGCTCTTGTTTAAAAGTACATTGATTCGGTGCACGGTGCGGCGCGGCAGGCACGGTGGAAACGGAACGGGGGCCCCTTTTGAAAGCGTGGCGGTATTGACCCCACTTCCTCTCGACTGGCCAGCGATAGCCCCGTCGGGCCGGGCACTCTTTCCCACTGGGGGACGCGGCCGGGGTTCTTTTATGTTCCCCAGCAGTGG
This sequence comes from Engraulis encrasicolus, assembly GCF_034702125.1. Taxonomy (NCBI): domain Eukaryota; kingdom Metazoa; phylum Chordata; class Actinopteri; order Clupeiformes; family Engraulidae; genus Engraulis; species Engraulis encrasicolus. The sequence continues at coordinate 11,663,625 of NC_085878.1, forward strand.
GCCCGACCTTTGGCACGACTTGCTGCAAAGTCCTCTGCGCCTCCCCACTCCAGCGATCTATAAGTCTGCAGCAAGACCACTGTCCTTTTGTGCAGCCATAGCCGCGCATTCAACACCTCCACACAAAGGCACCAACAAAAGCGCTTTCTTTTTTTTTTCTTCATCATCTTCTTCTTCTTTCTCTTTCCATTTCATTCCATTCCGTTCCATTTCCAACCAAAACAAATTGATTTCTGCAGCTCCGAGTTATTTTATCATGTCATTAGTAAGGTGAAGATAGAAGGAGCTATAGTACTGCATCTCTGGTTCTTCTCTTGTTTTTTGGAGCTTGACTGGCTTGGCCATATGGAGAATCATATTGATGCAATCAATACGCTGGAGCATTCTCCTGCTCAGTCAAGGTTGCTGGTAACAGCTGTCAAGTGGAGAAGGTACTCATTAGCAACACGCGCACCGTACAACTCCGGATGTCTCCCACTAGGCGTGACGTTCCGTGAGTCCGCTCATCGATGATCATCCCGGGGTAGACTCCTCCAATGGGTTTGGCAACGTTGCCTATCGATTGCCATTCGCGGTTATAATCTCTCTCCGCGACCGAGACCCATCGGGGGGTGGGAAAGACCTCCTGGAGCTTGGCTTGACGACTAAAGTAAAGTAAAGGTCTGGCACAGGGTTGTTTTAATTGCTGGCCCTAAAACACTCCAGATTGTATCACCGGGAGCCTCCTGGAATGGCGGTGCAGACAGCGCGGCAGTGGATTAATGGGAACGGATAAGGGCTGAAGGTGAACAATGTGCCTGTCATGGAAAAACAGCCTCCGAGTGGAGCATCTTTCAGCATCCTCTCTCTCTCTCTCTCTCTCCTCTCTCTCTCTCTCTCTCTCGTTCTCGTTCTGTCTATCCTTCTGTCACTCTTTCTCTCTCTGTCCCTTACTCTCTCTCTCTCTCTCTCTCTCTCTCTCTCTCTCTCTCTCTCTCTCTCTCTCTCTCTCTCTCTCTCTCTCTCTCTCTCTCGTTCTCTCTATCCTTCTGTCATTCTGTCTCTCTCTGTCCCTTACTCTCTCTCGCTCTCTTTCTCTCTCTCTATCTCTTTCTCTCTCATTCCATCTTCTTCTCTGTCTCAATATGCCTCTCTTCTCACGCTCATTCTCTCATAGTATCTCTCTTTCTGGCTGTGTCCCTTTCTCTGTCTCCCTCTCCTCCTCTGTCCCTGAACGACAGGAGAACAGGATGCAGCATTCTGCTGTGCCTGAGTACGTATATCGTTGCTGGGATTGTGTCGCACCAAATCTTTTGATCTGCCGGGGCAGGCACATATCATTGCAGTCCTTGAACCGAATTGATCTTTGTTAATTACCTTTGCGGGGAAAAGCAGCAGAATTATGAGAGGCCTGTCAAGCCGGCGGCCTCATATTTCACGTCGCTGTGACCTTAGCAGCCAGCTACGGCAGCCCGTTGAGGACATGCCGTGTGTCATGGTTGTCATACATCAGGCTGGAGAGGTTATCCACAACGCGCTGGATTGTCTGTTTTTTGGGGTTGACCCTCTCTCTCCTGTATGGACCAGGTCATATCTCTTGGTCCCTGTCTATCTCCAGGCCCATACAGTGCCGTGCCATGATTGGGTTAAGGCTTTGGAGCTGTGGCTCCGGTCATACGGATATTTGTGGTGAGCTTTGTCTTTATTCATGACAGGAAAGCCAAAGAGCCACGATATGGCAGAAAATGACAAAAAGTGGGAGTAAGTGATTTGAAAGGACTGGGAAATGACCCAGGCCAGATTCTGCACTGGATCCCTATGGGCACTGCACTACAGCACACATTTTTTTCTCTACAACCATTATCCCAAAGCAGAGTACATGTTAAACAAACTGAAAAGCAAAACATCTGGACACATCATCTGGACACGTCAGTTTTTACAGTATTGTTATTGAAGCTGCTCCAATCATAATGGATCCTGAAAGCATCAGAAATCATGATCAGAATGCGTCTGTCAAAGTACAGTACTATGGATGTGATGTGATGTCCAGCTCGGATTGTAGTTTCATCATGTGTCCCCACTGAAAGGGGAAAAAAGCCTTGGGTGTTTGGGTGTTAATTTGCTAGCTATTTGCTATCATCCCCTCTGACCAGGGGGCCTGGCATATTCAAATAAAAGGACCAGTGTGTGTGAGTGTGATGAGTACTGTATGTGTGTGTGTGTGTGTGTGTGTGTTTGTTCAGCGAGGAGCGTCCCGTCCCGTGGCATGCAGCATCGCAGCCCCCTGCAATTTGATAATTATTATTGATTTGCTCAGCGGCTGTCAGTCAGGAGCGGGGGCGCTGGGAGAGAGATGGCCGTGATGGACAGAAAGAGGATTGGACGGCCACCATCCCCTGCACGAGGAGGAAGACTCATCTGGAGAATGAACTCAGATGAGATAGTGCAGGCGGATAAGGGTAATTGATGATTGTTTCAACGAAGGGATGGGGAAAAACGAGGGAGGAAAGGGAGTTGTGTGGGGGAGGGGATGGGATGGGATGGGAATGGGGAACGGGAGATGGAGGAGAAGACGAGACGGAGTGGGAGTGGGAGAGAGGGAGAGATGGAGGGAGGGAGAGAGAGAGAGAGATGGGGGGGGGGAGGTAGAGAGAGATGAAGGAAGGGTCACTGATAAAAATGAGAGAGGAAAAAAAAACATATTCCTCTATAGGAATGTCAACCTTTGCATCTGGCAAGGGTATATGCTTTATGTCAGGGATCATCTCTAAAGATCCGGAAAAAAACAAATATTCAGGACCTTTACATTAAAATGTCACCGTGGCCCCTGGCATTGATTTCCTTATAGAGAGAGAGAACGGGGAGACGGCCCCTCCTTCATTACAATTTAACCTGTTTATTACAGGGGTCCAGTACGCGGAAGAGAGGTTCATAAATGATATGACCCTGTTTTTAGAGCAATAGATTTCAATTGGTGGCCTCAATACATGACAATTACCCTTATGAGTGATACATACATACATACATGGACTTCAATTCTGTGAGGCAATGACTCTGTGAAACATGCTGTATGAATGTGTACTACGTTCTAATTTGATATAAAGCTAGAGTTTGTCATCCAGAAAGCTACAGGCTACTTCACCATCGCCAGTTTTCAAGAAAATATCTCTGTGTTTATGTCAATATGTGTCTGCCGCCATATTTGTCACCTCTCAGTAAATGTTTTCTCTCTCTCTCTCTCTCTCTCTCTCTCTCTCTCTCTCTCTCTCTCTCTCTCTCTCTCTCTCTCTCTCTCTCTCTCTCTCTCTCTCTCGCTCTCGCTCTCTCTCTCTCTCTCTCTCTCTTCTCCCATGGGTGTGTCACAGAAGAGGCGTGTGGTGTGGTGGGGGAAAATAAGATGGTTGAGTGTATGTGAAAAGAAATACACTGTCTTAAGTCACATTGTCAAAAGTATCTTTTAGACAAAGATTGCAGTGCACAGGTCCATTTCCCACTAATGGGACTCCATTCCTTCAGGTCACAATCCAATTAAAGCAGGAGATCGGCCGCTGATAAACACTATCAATCCAAACAGCCCCGGACAGCTCGCTCATTTCTCAACATATCTATCACCTCTGCCAACAGGGGAACAGGACCCTGCTGCTGCTGCTGTCCTCTCTCTTCTGTCTTCTCTCTGCTCTTCTTCCTCCCTCGTGCCTTGCTTGGCGCCTTTAGTCATTTGGGAAAGAAATTGAAGACTGCCGGAGAGTTATTTCAAGCCACTAGTGAAACAATGGTTCCTTAAGATTTCAATGCACTGTTGTGTCTGGCCTGTTAGGTGAAATAGATTGTTTTGCATATGTTCAACCTCATGTGCATGCTGTAGACCTTCCTCACTGGCGTCCCTAACATCTGCAGTTTCACAAAGTAAAATCACCTGTCTATGTCAGAAGCTTGAATCAACATGTGCTGCACATGTAGTAGATGTGTTCATGCATATTTGTGCTATAATCAGTATGATAACAAGCAATATCTTCATGTATGTTGCTTACACATATGTGTACTGTACTGTACTTAGCAAATACAGTGTCAATGTTTTGTCAGGGTATACTATACTATAGTTTGGCCTTATGAGTGCTATTATGGTCAGCTCATCTCATACAAGGTTCAGAGTAGGATGTTCCAGTGTTTATTCAACATTTAAACAGTTTGGCCAACTAGAAGAGTGTTAACTGCAACCGTTTAAGTGTTGAATTAACACTGTACTCGACTGTGTTGCAACACAGTTGCCTCATATTTGCTCTGAACTTGGCTGATGCTGAGAGATCCACTCTCGGCCGTCACAGCTCTTGTAACCCTGGAGGTGACAACCAGAAAAGCCAATAGGGGGTTCCAAAGGGGTCAGTTGTCCCGGGCCCAGGGTGGGGGAGAGAGGGTAGAAGTGAGTCGCCATTACATTGACATTGTATGTATTGAGTAGGGGGGGGTTTAAGATGTTTTTTTGTCCCGGGTCCAACCAAAGCTGTCAACTGCCTTTGGTGACAGCACTGGAAGGCACTTTAATTAAAGTGCAAGCAGGGGTTTATGAATGACACTGCACACACAAGCAGAAAAATGTAGCCTATCGTCTTATTAAATGTTATCCCATGGATACACA
>NC_085878.1:11670739-11675739 GCF_034702125.1 Engraulis encrasicolus
ATAACACCTACAAATTCTTGCTCCTGGCTATTTCTGGAAGAGAAGCTTTTGACAGACTGTTGAAAAAAACACAGAAAACAGGAGAGGGCAGAAAACAGAGGATAAAATAAAGACAACAGCAAAAGACACAGAGCCCCATTTCTCTCTCTCTCTCTCTCTCTCTCTCTCTCTCTCTCTCTCTCTCTCTCTCTCTCTCTCTCTCTCTCTCTCTCTCTCTTTCTCTCTCTCTCTCTCTCTCTCTCTCCCTGCCAAACATCAATAATCAATTCATCATTAATGTCACAGCCACACAGATAGATGGAGATAGAGAGAAAGAGGCTTTGAAGCATCTCCTCCGCCATCCTTAACAGACGTGTTTGCTTGTCACAATCCCCGCCTCTAAATCTCCACCCTTGTTGCCCATTATTAACCAATTACCTGTGGTAATACTCTATTACGCCTGGTGTTTCTCGGGCTATGGTCCAGTATGCATCCCTCCTCAACGCTGAGAGCGTGCAGCAGCAGAGAGCTCTTGTAAGATATGGCTCTCCTCCTCTCACATTCAGCGGCCGGCGTCTTGTCGATACGGCCTACACATCGAGCTGCGCTACCAATCGCTCTTGGATCAGTTGATAGGATGAGGGTTATGGTAGATGGTTAGGGCTATGTGTAGAAACTTTCTGGTAGCTCATTTTGACAAAGCAGCTCATATGGAAAGAACTCCAGCTCACACAGTGAATGGGCTCTTCTCAAGCGAGCATAAGGGGCTGGCTGGCCATAAAGTGAAGAGCTTCTCAGCATCGCGCCACAGATGATTGGAGAGGGATTATTCGGAAAATGGAAGCACTCATGGAAATCCTATCCTTTAGTGTCCCCTGGCTTGGCCGGGCCTGGCTTGGGTTCGCTCGGCTGGCTGAGCCGGGGGTCCGCCATGGCCTTCAGACCAGATTAAATCAATTATCAATTTTCCAATTAAAGCCTTCCCAGGGTCCGCTGGGAAACTGGCGGACGGCTAGAGTGGCTTTTTTCTGAAGGGCTATATTATAGGCTCCTGACTTGACCTCTGTCACGACTTCTGGAGTCAGGAGGAAAAATCCAATAAGACATTATTTCAAATCGCACATTTTTTACGCTTATGGTGTGTTATCAATTACTTTTTCTCTTGAATTAGCTGTAACAGGTCTCATTTTGGTTAGTAGAATCAACTGATTTTGTGAATTTCTGTAAGAAATCTGAAGTCAGATTGTCTGTCCCTGGCCATGGCCATGCACTGGTTCATTTCACTGTTCACTACTTTGGTGACCATGAAATGTTGGGTGACCTGCCAGTGTATAGAGATTTTGAATCCACCAACTGCCTTAAGAGTCACCTGAGGTACCCTTGGCATGTGTCCACACACAATGCTCAGAATTGTGTTTGTTTGGTGGCACGCCCTGTTGAATTTTTTGCAAATTCTGCTCCCTTTACTTTTAAATCAGAAAAAAAATGTGTTCAGATGTTAAAAATCATTTCCTTGGGCCGGCGGCTTCTTAATCAACATACTTCTGTCGCGATTGATTTTTGATTATGGCCTGGATCCAATTTTGTGACAGCGGCGCGGCAGCTTCTGTGCTCTAATCTGGCGGGGGCGGTGGGGATGGTGTCTTTGTGGTGTATATTGACCAGTGTGGCTAGTTCTTCCCTTCCGTCATCTTCCTGTCTCTGATTGGTCTTCTTTGTCTGCTCACGGACAGAGACATGCAGTGACATGTACACACACACACACACACACACACACACACACACACACACACACACACATACGCACACACACACACATATGCACACACACACACACACACACACACGCACGCACACACACACACACACACGTACACACACACACACACACACACACACACACACACACACACACACACACACACACACACACACACACACACACACACACACACACACACACACACACACACACACACACAGACACAGAGGTCAGGTCAGCGCCTCCATCAGGCCAGTGGCAGGGTCCATGAATATGGTTTCCAGGGAGCGCAGGGGGAGTGACAGAACAAAAGGAGGTGACTGTCAGAGGGATCCTCCAGGTATGGTATTTATAGAGCCCGGAGTAGACTGACATCCTAGCTGCTCGCTTCTGCCTTTCAACACGCATGTCAACACGTAAACTTAAACCGTGCCTGTAAACAGTTCTGAATATGATGCTGCTCGCTAGGAGAGAAAGAAATGGTAATTACGGCAATTGATATTTACAGGGTAATAACCATTCAGGATTCGGGATATGCTACCCAGCGTATCGTACTTTACAAGCAATTAATATACTGAAGAAGTGAATTCTGAAAGCAGAAAATGGTATTCTAGTAGTGTACCATGCATGCGGTCATCACAGGGAGAACACAGTAACAGCTTTCTAACAGCTTTCTGTAATTTCTTGTAAACCCCTTATGATTCCAGATAAGGCTTTGTTTGTTGGAGTCTGAAGTTGTGTATAAACTCACTCAGCAACTCTGAGCATATTATCTCTGGTTACCATGACATCTCATATGGTACTGTACAGCTCGTCTCATTATCATGGCCAGCATCAGGTGAAGTATAGTGGCCTTACACAGGTGTGTGTGCGTGCGCGTGCGCGTGCGCGTGTGCGTGCGCATGTGCGTGTGTGTGCGTGCGTGCGTGCGTGCGTGCGTGCGTGTGTGTACCCCCTGCCTCTGCTCTGCTAAGCACTTTCCTTGTAATCGAGTTGTTGAGGCCGCTGCAGCATAACCATAGCACTCCGGCCTCTAAAGAGATCACTGGCCACACAAAAGCAGGGATTTGGAGCCAGTTGTTTCACCAGTGTCCTCCTGTGGCACAACCAAAGAGGAAGAGGAGGAGGAGGAGGAGGAGGAGGGACAGGAGGACTGATACAGCAAGGGCCAAGGAGGAAGAGGAAATAAGAGAAAGAGGAGGAAGAGGAGGAGGAGAGAGAAGGAGCATGAAGAGGAGGAGGAGAAGGAGAAAGAGAAGGAGGTGGAGGAGGAGGAGGAGGAGGAGTGATACAGTAAGGGCCAGGGTGTATTGAAGAGGAGGCTAAGGGATAGGGATTATCCCATTAAGCCGAACATGTCTCAAGAGGATTAACTTTAACTACCAACACGGCCACTTAGCTCTTCCAGGCCAGCCCGGCCTTTTCCTCAACACAAAGAGAGAGAGAGAGAGAGAGAGAGAGAGAGAGAGAGAGAGAGAGAGAGAGAGAGAGAGAGAGAGAGAGAGAGGTGATCCATGTTTACATTACATGCCATTGTGCGAGTCATCAAGAGATGCTCTTGGAGAGGTAACGTCTCCAGCTTCACATGGAAACCTTTCCAATGCCATGATCTGCACGGCACAGGTGATTTTACTAATACGTTCATAAACCTGTCAAGTGATAGGTTTGCTTATGGAAATCATCTGCTCCAGAAAATGACTGAATCAAATACAACATACTGTAGGGTCTTAACTTCTTTCCAACAGGATTGCAGAGCAGCTTTGACAAACAGCTTTGACATCAAGCAGCTTTGACAAAATAGTCTTGAATCATAATTAAGAGACAGTGTCTGCAAAGTTTTCCACTGGTGTACGGGGTATGGGGTTGTATTGAAAATAATGGAATCGAATGTTGGCCCTTGGTCAACAGTGCTCTGCACTTTGATGGAACTGGTATGCCTAAGACTTACGTAACTCCAAAGTCACTATGAATGTGAAAAACAAGTTGGAGAAAATACAGTATGCATGTACGTATTTTGTTCCCCTGAATTCTTCTGCTACTCTGACATACAGTACCTTCTAATGTAAGACATGTGAACAAAAGCATCATGCCTATGCGCCACAGGCAGGCGGCCATGGTGTTCTGTTTGACATACCGTATACCACCCTTTGCAACGTTAGCAGACTCGTTTGACCACATGACCAAAGTGAAGGATTCATGGGGTTCTCCTTCATACCCACTGCTTTCTAGATGGCTTGTTGACTCCACAAATGTTCTCCCACCTCCTCCTGCTACTGCTTCAACACTGTTTGCAAGCAGAGGCAGCACATTCCAGCTCCATGCTGTGAGACGTGCACATGTGTGTTGAATGCCTAAGTGTAATATATTCTGCTCTCTATGTATTCTGCACAACCTGCCGCCCCCAAAGTTGTTTAAACTTTAAAAGAAGCGCGTGCTCCCCGTGTCAACTTCTGAGTTGGCAGATAATAAAAAGCAAAAGCGAAGAGGTTTTCTCTCTTTTTTTGCCTTTTCTGCGTCTGCTCCTTCCTTTTCCCTCGTTTTTTTTTTACTTTCTTTTTCCTCTACGCTTTTTTCCATTTAATAGACAGCACATTCTGGCCATCTCCGAGGCTTGCGCTAGCTGGTATTAATGAAAGTAGCCTGGGGCTGTACATATCAAAAGGAATCATTTTGACACCTGAAGCCTTTGTGCATTATTTGTGCGCTGCTCAAGGATTACTGCGCCCCCTTACTCCCCCCTCTTCTTCCATGCATGGCACGGAGAGCTGGAGACTATACAACATCTCTACTGTATGTTGTCCTGCTCTCTGGAGGTGTCACACACGTACACACACACACACACACACACACACACACACACACACACACACACACACACACACACACACACACACACACACACACACACACAAAAAGCGTGCACACACACACACACACACACACACACACACACACACACACACACACACACACACACACACACACACACACAAGCATGCACGCACACACGCATACACACACACACACACATAAGCACACACATGCAGGCATGCGCATACACACACACACACTTGTTCCCACCAGGGCCTGGTTGAGTGTGTATAGTGCAGGCCAAAGGCTTAACAGTGGCACTCCTCCTGCTCCTCATCCTTTACCCCCAACTCCAACTCCATCTTTTCTTCCTTCTCTTACTCCTCATCCTTCTCCATCAGTTGTCGTCCTCCATCCTCTCCATCTCTTTTTCCTCTTACCTTTTCTC
>NC_085878.1:11690739-11718239 GCF_034702125.1 Engraulis encrasicolus
CTTAAGCAATATGATTTCTATTGGCATTCTCCTGCACACAACCTTTGCATATGATGCGATTTGGTGTGCCCAAGTCTGATTAGGTTAGCCTCAGAAAGCAATTTGTTTTTGCTTTTTTTCCTTTCGTGCTGAACTTTTATTGAACTCACCATGGTGGCAGGGGAGTATATAAATCATTATGTGTATGAAAAATGGAGAGGGCGTTTATTTTTTAAAGCTTGGTTGGTTTGCATTTTTAATTACTCAAAACATATAGAGTATTTTTGCATGCATATATATATGGAAACTTCGCCAGTTAATTTAATGATTAAAAACAGTATAGCTGAGTGCGCATATGGGGGATTTTTCAAACCAAATTGGCCACATGGGCAGAACTCCCAAAATGACATCATGATAGTGGTTTATCTTCGGGTTTTGGGAAGCCTGTTGACGTTTTGACATGAAAATCAAATTATGGAGGCTTTTCCGTCGAAACTGCAGTTTCCTGTGTTTTTGCTGAGTGACAGCGCTGTCCTTTTGTGTACCTGTCACTCTGACTTAGGGAAATGGGGACATGCAATGTGTTTACTCATGCTCTTCCTGGCCAAACTGATTTTAAGCCACGACCACTCCCCCATCGAACTCCCTCCCTATGGATGCACTAAAACTAAAACTGCCCTGTCCTCACCCATTGTGCTACCACCGGGGCCATCTACATCCAATGCATTACGACCGAATCCTGAATCGTGTACAAGACGATTTGACAATGAAACATAACTGGCCCCCACCACTCACGAAACCTAACTGCTCCCCACCCCACCATTCAACAGCTCAGAAATATATATGGGGGTTGGGGCGACGTTCCATAAATCCACAGACCCGGGTTTGAGTCTGACCGAAGGTCATCTCCCAATTATAACCCATCTCATTCCCAATCATCTCCCATGTCGCTGAACTATCATGTCCAATTAAATCCTGTAAAACGAGATAGATATATATTTATATATATGTGGAGTGGAGGGAACAGATGTGGTCATATGTCCGTGTGTAACCAAGAAGTGGCCGTATTGATCAGAGACGCCAGGCAGATCTGAGATAATATAAATAAATTTGATGAGCTAATGACATTATCAATTATTTATTAGAATATTACCAGAGCCGCTCTCTGTAAAAAGGTTAAAGAGGTTGATTCGGTGGTCGTCTGGCAACCTGTTGGTTCGATTATTAAAATGTGGTAAGCATCCGAGTACACTTCTGGACGGCCTTGCTGATGGTGATATCGTCATCACGCCTACATCTCGCCAGACGTTGTGATCATCGTCTTGTCTAAAATGGGTCATGGACCCGAACACACACACACACACACACACATACACACACACACACATACACACACACACACACACACACACACACACACACACACACACACACACACACACGCACACGCAAACGCACACACACATAGACACACACAAACACACAGACACACACACACACACACACACAAAACACACACACACACACACACACACACACACACACACACACACACACACACACACACACACACACACACACACACACACACACACACACACACATAAACACACGACTTCACACACACACACACACACACTCATGCACGCACAGCACAGATGGACAAACACACCTTCAGGAATATGGCTCATTGATCCTGTGGCTCTTAGAGGGGTTGACCTTTTAGTAGGGGCCTTTGCATTTTGTGATAAATCAGAAATATGGGGCCATCTGTACCAGGGAGATTGGCAGGCCGAGCGGCCATCGTATCTGCCGGAGAAATGGGGGGGGGGGGGGTTGTGGGTGGACCAGGGGGACAGAGCCGCCTTTTGACCTTATGGCAGGAGCAGGGCCACTCTAGACTGAAACGTGAGAGAGCACCGGGGAGAAGGGGGATGGTGGAGGGAGGTAGTGGACGGAGGGGATGTTTTGAGCATGAGGAGGGGACAGGGAGGGGGTTATAGGGGGGGGGGGCGGGGGGTGGAGAGGGGGTGGTGTGGGGGTGATGGTGTACAGGGCAGGTCATGTGTATGTGAGTCGTCGTGGTAGTGACTACAGGCCCCTGTCTCTGTGGCTGCCGGTTACCACAGCGGTCGATGGACACACGCTGCCTGCTGCCGAGCGGTGCCACTTGGGGGCTGAAACTGGATGCCGCATGTCCAACCGTGGCCCCTGCTCTTCTGGCTCCTTCTCTCTCTCTTTCTCTTTTGACTCTTTCCCTCTCTCTCCATCCTTCTCACTCTCCATCTCGCTCAGTCTCATGCTTTCTCTCTCACTACCCTCTTATCGCCCACACACTCTTTCACTCTTTCCCCCCCATCTCTTTTTCCAATTTTTGAAAGCTGTAGACATGTGTGGGGTGCCCCTTCCAGTAGGGGTCTTCCATGTGACATTAATGCCATGTGCTGCTGCTGTTACATTTCAACCCCTATGAAAACCCAGCCATTCATTTCCCTCCAAAGCTATTAATTTGGATCATCATGCAGACAGAGAGATAGTGTGCACTGCAGCAGTCAACCACTTTCTGAATCCTTGCATGGCTTATGTAAAATCCAAATTTTAACCGTAAGAAATTCACAGATTAAATTAATTAATTTCCTTAATTGCTTAAAAATTAACAAATAATGGCTCCCATAGGCCCTGTGTCAGTGCTGAGCAGGACAGCTGACAGGGGAGGACAAAGGGGTCAGTTGTGCCGGGCCCAGCGACAGAGGGGGCCCAGCATTGGGTCTCTATTACATTGTATGTATTGGGTAGGGGGCCCTTTCATATGACTTTTCCCCGGGCCCGGCCACAGCTGTCAGTGGCCCTGGTGCTGAGCTCTTGCAATGGTCATGTCTCCACCTCATACAACCCCACCCTCACCCAAACCTGCACCTCTGTGTCAAATCACCCGGAGATGAGTGGTTTGACGAACACCATGAAAATAATGAATACACAAACAGCCAGCTTTGTTGGCAGCCAAAAAACAACAGTAAACAAAAAAAGGTGATCAGAATCCAAGTCAGGCTTGATTAAATTCCCCATGGAGCATCAATTGTCTTTTGCTGGGCTTGTTTGGAAATTATTCCCACACTCACTATGGTAAATTTACACAGTAAAATATTGGAGTTTTAATGGAGCACATAAATACTTGAATTTAACACCGTTGTAGTTGGTTCAGCTTTCTAAGTGTTGAATAAACAGTGTAAAACTTACTAATGGGCATGTTTTAGTAAGTGTAAAGCTTACTAATTGGCATGTTTGTTTCCATGTGTGTTCCTGCTGCGTGTTTTGCCTCTGCAAGTGCTCTGGCAGTAGCAGCGGGACACATGGGGCTAACCAGTTGTAGTCGTCCGCGCTCGTTCGCTGCTGAACATTTCATCTGCCACTCAGCATCTTGAGAGTGAAGTGAATAAGGCGTCCTTAGAAAGGTAATTTAATAGGGCATCAATACAAGTACTTAATTGCACAATGACTATTGACAATGCCTGTAAACAGCTCCGCATTTGCCAACATCACCTAATGGAAATTGGATTGGCCGCCGACATGCCAGTAAAAGGGCCAACTAGCTGTGCCACCCCAGTCTGTCAGGGAGAATAAAACTCTTCTAATTGGGCTGCCTGGGTTTGGCCACACTGGCATGAATTGTTGAGCGTAAGCAGGGGTCGCTGATGGCTTTGGCTGGGCCCAGGACAAAGTCATCTGAAATGCCCCCTCATCTCAATACATACAATATAATGAGTAGCCAATTCTGGGCCCCCTCTCTCTATGAGCCTGGGACAACTGACCCCTTTGTCTCCCCTGTCAGCTTCCCTGAGAGTGCGCTCTAAGCCATTGAATGTGGTCGTATTTTTGTTGTTTTGTCCCTGTTACATGCAAAACCGCTACACTGCTGGTATACCAAAAAGGATCTACTGTGGTTTGCAAATGGGATTTTTCTCTGTGTGGTAAATTTGATTAGCATGGAAAATCTATGATAAAGTTGAATGGTCTGTTGCATAGATCGACACAGATGTCATTAAAGAAGCGGCTGCTCAGTGAAATTTACTGATATATATTCATTTGTCCCGGTGTATATTCTGAAAGCCTTATATGAAATGTCCGGCGAGACATAGTATTATAGGCCATCATTACATTTGAAAAACATTGTATTGCAAATGTATTCAGCATTACCCCTGAGATTTGTCTTTTACAAAGAAATAAAAGTCGCATTGTATGTATGTATATTTCTTACAAATATAGCACTGAGTTCATGAAATCTTTCAGTGGAACTCCTCTTCTACGGCCCATCCACCTCTGTGTTTTCCGACCATGTTTCAGCACTGGACAGCGACCATTGTATCCTAAAGCACATTCTGTCTAAAAAGACAAGGTGCTGGACAACACGAGGTAAATCAAACACACAAAAAAAATAAGTTTGAACAACTGCAGCGTTCTGCACCAAAACAAAGTTTTTATTTACAGTGACATTTCAGGCTGGCGCCCTCACCCCAGCCCTGGACAGGAACCCCGCCCTACACAGTCAGATCCATAAGTCGCTCTCTGCATCCTCTGTTTTGAGGATGACTAAGCATAATGTTTTCCATGCATGTATCATAGCATGTGACAAGAGCACACTTCCTAAATCACAGTAGTCAGCTATCGACTTGTCCGCAATCCATATCTGCCTCGAAACACACAGATCTCTTGCATTCAAGTGGAGCTTGCAAAACCCAATGGAGGCTCCTTTGCCGTTGCGAGGCCCCATCGCAGTAATTACAGCATGGATTTCGCCGACCACAAAGGGCCAAACACACAAGATCACACTAAAGCAGTCAATAGCTCATTGATTTGTCTTTCACGTCATGGCACCTGAGCGAGATATGCTAGGATAGCACGCATGCATATGCAGCATGTGGGTGGGTGGGAGGTGATGCGATGCCTGCGTTTTCTACCTAGGTGGCACATTGGTGCTTTGGATCAAACACATGTCTACTGTAGCCATGCAAACACTGCCCGGTACGGGCTAAACGAAGAACGAGAAGAAGAAGAAGAAGAAGAAGAAGAAGAAGAAGAAGACGAAGAAAAAGAAGCACTAGAAGAAGAAGAACAACAATCATTGGAAGAAGAACAAGAAGAAGAAGGAGGACGATAACAGCATCAAGACAGGGAGGTGAAACATGGATAGAGAGAGAGGGGGGACGGGAGATGTACAGAGAAAGTCGTCTCACGTTACAAGATTGCTGTGGCTGTTGGGAAGTGTGAAACCCAATGACTGCATGTTGGGCCAACCAGACACATGTCAGCTGAAAGCGTGCTGCAGCTGAGTGTGGCTGAATCCAACCACTAAGCATGTCTGCCTGCATGGCAGTCTGTCACTGTGCTAGGTGTAGTGCAGTGGCCATGTGGCTAAACAGTATGCACATAAAATACAGTGCTGACGAAAAAGATTGCAGTGTTTTTGGTATTTTATTGGAAAAAAAATCAGTAGTTAATATAGCGTGCTCTTCTGTGTGGTGCGTCTCCAGTTGAATAATCTTAGTGAAGAGGTGGATCGCACTCAGGTTCTTCCTTTCTTCCTCCCTACCTCTTAATCTTTACATAGCAGCAGAAAACACACAAACGCCTTGGCTGTTGCTCTCCTCAGTGTGTGGTAAAAAAGCATACATTTCCATATGGCTATTTGCATAAGGCCGATGATGAACATTTAAAAAACTATATACAGTATATCTATACACTGTATATACATATACAGTTACATCACAAGGAAAATCATTAGCTGAGCCTAATTCCTGGCCTCACTACTCACTCCTCTCATCTGAGCTCTTTTTCACAGTGTCCCTCAGAAACATGACACCATGAGTGGGTCAGGTGCAGAAGATGTTGTAGTGTAGCCTGCTCTTTCTGGCCAGAGACCCACCCCATCACCCAGCACCACTCCATGTCACACATCCCACCCCCACCCCCATGGCCTGTCCGTCTGTTATATTGCACCAATGGTCATATTGACTGTATTTGCTGTCTTGAAAGACTATTATTGGTAAAGAAACTACATTTCCATATCACAGTCTTCATCATGCACATGACATTATATTAAAAATACATCACAAGTACACATCACAACTGAAACATTAGCTAATCCTTGTTCCTGGCATCCATCCCTACTAGCTCTTCTCTCTGGAGTGTCACGCAGAAACATGACGCCACGAATGGTGGGTCAGGTGCAAAAGTTGTTGTTGTGGTCTAGCCTGGTCTCTCTGGCCAGAGACCCGACCACCCCATCCCCCCAATCCACCCCCATCCGCAAACCCCACCACCCCCATGGCCTTTTGTGCTGCACTAATGGTATATAGAATCACAGCAGCAGCAGCAGTAGCAGCAGTAGCAGCAGCAGTAGCAGCACTCCTCTAGTCTCGGTGGTGGATGATTCTGCAACACGAGCCGGGCTCCCTCTGGGGACAGGTCTAAAACCATTAGGCCACGTCCCACATGTGACCCACACAGCTGTCAGACGCGCCCTGATTAATGGTCATTTTCAACACACACACACCACCATCCAACACCCCTTCCCAGCATGCCCACACCTCAGGGGTGACCAGCCAATGCATTAACAACACACACACACACACACACACACACACACACACACACACACACACACACACACACACACACACACACACACACACACACACACACACACACACACACACACACACACACACACACACACACACACACACACACACACACACACACACACACACATGCCTGAGCCTCTGTTCAAAGCAACATTGTGTACCAAGACCTGTCCTCCAGGCCAGGATCTTACAGGTAGTCCAGGAAATCAGTTTGCCTACACATTGGAGCTCATATAGGCTACTGCAGAATGACAGTCATGGTGTTAACCAGTCCTCTGATGCAGCGTTGAAGTAGGTAGCCTGATTATCATCGACTTTCAAATCTCTTCGAGACTTGGTCTGACCAAGAGCATATCAATTAACATTTCACAAACGGCATGGTCGAGCTGCCTTCATTGGTTTGCTACTGGTTGTTTGCTTCCCGACAAAGTGGGAGGAATTCCCGATCTTTCTGGAGCTCAGAAACAATATTTGTATTGCTCCTGGCCAGACTAGAAGCAACGCTGAAGGTGTTGCATCACTAGGAGGGCGCGGCCTGGCTAGAAGTAGGCCTATTGGTAACACTTTATAATAAGTACCCCTTTTTAAGCACAAGTTAAGCCTTAGTTAAGTCTTATTTTAACATTAGTTAACCCTTAGTGAATCACAAGTTAGTCATTATGTAAGTATTATTTCTCATTTCTTAATCATTAACTAGTACCGTAAGTAAATGGTTTGTGTGTGCTGATGTAACTGCCGTAGTCAAGCCTTATTTTAACATTAGTTAACCCTTAGTGAAATCTTAATTAACCCTTTTGTGACGGTTAGTGTGTGATGACTGGTAACATGGCAAACACAATGATACAGTAAGTAGACCTCCTTGGGCAAACAGTAAGTTGAGGCTCATGTGACTGCCCCTCCTGGATGTTTCTGGACATTAACAAATGACTTGTTAAGCATTGCTTAAGCATTATCAAGGATTTATAACCCATTACTTAAGTATATCTGGGGAACTGTTCTAAAGTGAAAACCTGTTAAGGCTTTACAACACATTAACAAATTATTTGTTCAGCATTGCTTATGGATTATCAAAAGAGTTACAACTCATTGCTTGAGGCGGTGGTAGCTCATTTGGTAGAGGAGCCGTTCAGCAACCCAAAGATTTCAGGTTCGAGCCCCGCTCGGCCTGTCTCCATCGTTGTGTCCTTGAGCAAGACACTTAACCCCAAGTTTCTCCTGGTGGCAGGGTGGTACCCTGCGTGGCAGCCACGGTCACCGCTGTGTGAATGTGAGGGTGAGGCATACACATACACATGGTCCATTTACCATTACTTAAGCATATCTGGGGAACTGTTCTAAAGTGAAAACCTGTTAAGGCTTTACAACACATTAACAAATGACTTGTTAAGCATTGCTTAAGCATTATCAACCCATTATAATCCATTACTTAAGTATATCTGGGGAACTGTTCTAAAGTGAAAACCTGTTAAGGCTTTACAACACATTAACAGATGACTTGTTAAGCATTGCTTATGGATTATCAAGGAGTTACAACACTTTATTATCAAGTCATTTGTTAATGTCCAGAAACATCCATGAGGGGCAGTCACATGAGCCTCAACTTACTGTTTGCCATGTTACCAGTCATCACACACTAACCATTACAAAAGGGTTAATTAAGATTTCACTGATGCTAAAGCAAGAGTTTATTACCATACATGCCTAATAGTACTTGTTAATGGTTAGGTGGTAGGAGACAACAAAGAGATCATGTTTTTTTTTCCAGAAATAAATGAGGGTTATCTGACATTTTAATGATGGTTTACTAATGATTAGCAGAAAGTTCAATCACCATAAACGAATCATTAATTAACAGTATGTAATAATTACCAAGAAATACATAATGACTAACTTGTGATTCACTAAGGGTTAACTAATGTTAAAATAAGGCTTGACTAAGGCTTAACTTTGCTTAGCGAACAGTTACATCAGCACACACGGTAGTAGTTAATGATTAAGAAATGAGAAATAATACTTACATAATGACTAACTCGTGATTCACTAAGGGTTAACTAATGTTAAAATAAGGCTTAACTAAGGCTTAACTTATGCTTAAAAAGGGGTACTTATTATAAAGTGTTACCGACCTATTATATTGGTTGAAGGTTTCGAGACTGACGCGCTGCCTACTGCGCCAATGAGGCCCTAGATTATGTTTGATTATGTTAGATTATGTTTGTCTAAAGGACAGTGCCATTGGCTCATACAGTGACAATCCTGCGCCAATTTGCGCCTTGGACGGGACCTCCATGGCACCCTCACCCCTCTTTATAGTTTGCCATTTTGGCCCCGTTTGCCCAGCCCTAGGATCACCCCTGGCCTCGAGTCTAAATAGGACGCTTTTATACACTGACCTCTGATGTAATTGCTTGTGAGGTGAAGTGACACTTTTGCATTCAGTTTGCAACCAGTTTTTTTACACTTTTCTCATTGTTACGAGACCCAAAATCAGCCAAAGTCACACTAAGGACGACCACAATTGTTCAGAGTCTGTCTGCTGCCTGGCCTGCAACTATCAGCATGGAAAGTTCTCAGCCACACTGAGCACGTCCCTCATCGATTGTCTCTCTACTGTACAGCCAATTATGCTCAGGGGCCTTTTTTGCATTGTTGTCTGACCTTGAACGACATTGGAAGATTAGCAAGCTCCATCGAGCCGCAGCATCCTCCTCCCATTCGCAGTCCTCAACTGAGCACAGTCTCCCTAGGAATAGTCTTTTTTCCACACAGTTTCACAATTTTCACAGTCTAAAGGACGCGTAACCCGGGAGGCCCTGCCCCCCCATAAACGGGGCACCCATGAGCCTGGCTGTCAGCCTGTTTGGTCTGTCGTGTGGGAAGGGAACCTCTTGCCCAGGGCATGTCTGGCTCTCAGAGCAACACTGAAGAGATGTTCCCTCCTCAGTCTTCCTACAGGTTAGAAGCAAAATTATGCTTACTGTTTAATTCGAACTACAAATCAGAGCAAACTGATTTTGCAGACTCGGGCTTGTGTGGTTATAGCTCATGTACAGAGTTGAACCTATTTTAATTAACTGAAGATACATGTATAAGTAGCATATGTTTTATTTTTTATTTGATGTTATCCCTTCATGGTATTTTTGGGGTGTTTATAGTACAGCAGTGCCTTCACTTATAAGGCACTTAACTGGTGTGAGGTGGTGACATTGCGTTCGTGTGTGATATCAAATAGCCTTTAGAGTGACCTTCCAGCTGAAGACACATACCCAATACACTCCAGTGAAACATGCAGATGGTCTCCTCTCGGGATTGTGTAAACACACAGCACAGGTGAAATGAGTACAACTGCAGCCCACAACAGATTCTGGTCAGAAAAGACAAAAGCATATGAGAGTCTGTGAGACAAAATGGCGACTGAGGAGGGGATTGGTGGCAGCTATGATGTGGCAGCTTGAAAGCAAAGCCTTAAATCAAATTTCCAGGCAGGGACCTTTTTCCCTCCGACATTCCCAGCCCCATCTGAAGGAGGGATAAAAAATCACAGACTAAGCACGTGATCTTTCACCTTTCACCTAAGCGCTGGCTAAACCAACGTGGGGATGTTTAAAAAAAATCAATGCCCCTCCAATCAATAGGAAAATTTCTTTCATCTCTAACTGGTCTAATATGGTCAGCGCCTGGACAGAGATGCGCCAACACAAAAGAGCAACTGCATGTTAAAAGAAATAAAGACGTTCAGAAGGCTAAAATTGGATTCTCTCCAAATGTGCCTTTTCGTGCTCTTAATCACAATGGTGACTCTGGTCATGTTCGTCTGGTCTGCAAAAGGAAGCCATTTTGCTGTATTGCCAAACTACTTCCCTGGTTACACGACATACAGAGCCTGTGGGAATCGGAGCCGCACAGTAGTCCCTCCTCATAATACAATGCCAGGGCGTGGATATTTGAAAGGAAACAATTTTTCTTCCTTTGCCTTCTCCGCTAGTTGCCGGGTAAAGAAGTAAATATCCACGTTTTTGCGGTTTAGCAGAGGTTGGCAGAGATGTCAAATTGGTTGCTGTTGAACCACTGGTGTGTGTGTGTGTGTGTGTGTGTGTGTGTGTGTGTGTGTGTGTGTGTGTGTGTGTGTGTGTGTGTGTGTGTGTGTGTGTGTGTGTGTGTGTGTGTGTGTGTGTGTGTGCGCCCGTGTGTGTGTGTGTGTGTGTGTGTGTGTGTGTGTGTGTGTGTGTGTGTGTGTGTGTGTGTGTGTGTGTGTGTGTGTGTGTGTGTGTGTGTGTGTGTGTGTGTGTGTGTGTGTGTGTGTGTGTAGACTGTATGGTGTATCAGATTCAGGCATGGCTTTCATCACGCTGATGACAGGCACACATTACATCAGCCCAGATAAATGAGGAGCCCACACTAATCACGGCTAAACAAATTACTGTAAGCAAAGGTCACCTGTTTTTATCTGTAAGGTTATGCATCAGGTCGTGCCATGCTAATAGTGACTGATAGTAACTTTAACCTTTACAAAACCTATGAGTCGCCTGACAGTGAAGTATACGAAGATGGGCCCTGTAAAAGGAAATCCCTACGAGATGCCTTTCGAATGCCTCTCTGAAAAACCCCCTCTCTGTTTTTTTTTTTCTTTTTTCTTTTTTTTTTCAACCCAAGTGAAGGAAACAAATGTGTGTCGCAATTGAATTGAAAAGTGCATCTATTTCCTGCACTAATGTCATGCATCTTAATTAGGGCAACCTGAAGGTCGGGCTGTTAGCTGCTCGCCGCTCGCTACTGCTAGGGGTTTTTTAGGCCGATGGTGATCCTATCACGCCGAGGCCGACGGTAATGAAAGTCCTCCTGGGGCTACTTCCCCTCCTATGTGTGCAGCAGGACCTCAGATACTCATCTGCCCTGGGCCTGCCAGGCATCGGAGGGAGCGAGGGCACTACTCAAAATATTGAATTTCAGTTTCCTCTGGATTTATTCCGAAAGCCACATTAATTCGTGGCCCCCTTTTGGAAAATGAAATAAGCTGTAATCCAATTCCCCCCGCTTCTCTCTCCTATGCATTCCCATGCTTTTACTCTGGCAGAGGCCCAGCTGAAAGGTCAGGTGTGTTTTATTGCGTTAATTAATGAAGGGGGGTGAAAGGGGGAGACATTATACTCTCGGAAATAAAAACGGCAAGAAGAGAGAAAAAAAAGCAACCGAAAAAAAGCCATGGTTTTTATTTTGCTATGTTACTACCATGATTTGAGGTCACATTTGAATAACTTTTTCTAAAGAGTATTGTCCAACCCTTTTCCTGCACGTCCAGCATACATAGCAAAAACAGTCGTATGAATGCAACTGAATTAATTCATTCATGAGGCCCCAGAGTACTATCCAAATTATACTTTGAAGTATTATATTCATGCATTGTCAGCATCGACCTCACCACTGCTATTATGAACTCATAAAGGTGCTTCAAAATGCGTTATGATAATGCTACTTGATACCCTGACACGGGCCGTGTCACGCGGCTCAATGTATGTGTGTCCTTTTGTGGATGTATGGATTAAAATCAATCATTAAGAGGCATTGGGAATACAAGACATTAATGTTAAAAAATGATTGAAAAAAAACCAAAGGAGAAAAGACCATGACGTGTCAACCATTTGTCTCACAAAGCGCATGCACAATGCATGTACCAATCCTAGCAAATATCTGAAGTGCAAGCTCCCACTTCCACAGGTCTGTCTTCAGCATTGTCAAGAGCGCTTTGAGAATCTCTGACACATGCCTGGGACTAATTTAGAAGTTCTTTTCTGTGAGCGCGGGTCCAGCCGCTGCATAGAAAAACCTGCCCGAATCGATTCTTTGGCAGCGCGAAGCGTTTAGACAGTTTTGATTCAGGCTCCACAGCCTTGTGCAAGCCAACACCCCTCCCGATCCCCATCCTCATCCACCCAACACACACACACACACACACACACACACACACACACACACACACACACACACACACACACACACACACACACACACACACACACACTCACACACACACACACACACACACCGCTTCAACGGGCTGACCGGGCGCAGCAGAGCTATAGGCACAGCAGGACCAGCCAAGCTGCGGCCTGACTCGTAGTGTGGAGGCACTGGAGCTACAAAGCCCTGGCGAGCACCGAGCTCTGGGCAGAGTGCGGGGAGCAGTGGGGGGGCTGACAGGGCCAGGGTGAGGCGAGAGGGAGGGAGGGAGGGAGAGAGGGGGTCTATGGGCCGCTAGATGGGGGGCATGAAGCGGAGAGATTGGGGGGGGGGGCTTTGCAGCCAAGTCAAGGCCTCTTGTATGTTGGGTCTGTTTCGGCCCCTCCGTCCAGCCGCCCGCTGTCCACCCCCCTTTCGCACTTCATCATAAAGCCGGGGTTAGGACGTCACCAGGCCACTGGCCTTCAGACTCCTCTCAAGGTGATAGTCACCCCTGGCCCCTCTCCCTCCGACTGCCGTGCCGGCCTTCTGTCCATCCATCTTGGGGGCTGCCTGACACAGGCTTCTCTCCCCATTTTACAGCCAACCAACATTTCCCATTGATTTATTGATTGCTGTCTGCCTGTGGAAAGGGCCGGCTGCAGAGTCTATGTGCTCTCGCTGCCTCCCCTGCATAGATTTTTTTCTTCCCTTCTCTCTCTCTTTCTCTCTCTCTCTCTTTCTCTCTCTCTCTCTCTCTCTCTCTCTCTCTCTCTCTCTCTCTCTCTCTCTCTCTCTCTCTCTCTCTCTCTCTCTCTCTCTCTCTCTCTCTCTGTCTTTCTCTCTCTCTCCCTCTCTCTTTTTTTTCTCTTTCCTTCCAATCCCAGCTGCGTTAGCAGTCTGAGCTGAAAACAGGAATTAGACTGTGCGGGAGCCCAATTTGCCAGGAGAGATCAGCTTCTCCCCCTTCTTTTTCCCTCTCTTTCTCTTGCTGTCTCTGTCTTTCTCTCTCTCTCTCTCTCTATCTCTCTCTCTCTCTCTCTCTCTCTCTCTCTCTCTCTCTCTCTCTCTCTTTCGTTTTTCTCTCATTCTCTCTCTTCTTTCTCATTCGGTTTCTGCCTCCGTGTTCCTCTTGTTAGTTTGTTTTTGTCTGTTTTTCCAACAGCAGGAATCCTTATTCTCACACTTGCCATGTCATGCATGTTTTCACTAGCTCCAGTTTATAAGTGCTGCAAAGACAGCCTGCTACACCTATAGTGTGTACATTCACAGTAAGCTATGGGGACAAGGTGCATGCTTTTCGACATTGTTTTGCAAAGCAATGTGAATTATTTTATATTGTACTGTTTTAACTACATATTCTGTACTTATTGTTTAAAAAGGCAGCAGAATATGTGATGGAAATATACACGAGAGAAATGAATATAGGGTACAGGAGTTTTTTTCCTCCAGTATATTTTGGATTCCAGAATTTCCTATGGGACTATGAAAACATCTCCCAAATCTAATGCTGGAAGGTGGCTTACTTAACTTAAATGGTAGGGATGCACGATGTGAAAAATTTCGACCGATACCGATATCCGATATTGATATTGCGGTTTTGGCCGATAACCGATATTAACCGATACCTATGTTTTTTTAGGTTTTTTTTTAGAGATAACATTTAATACAGACTGACAACGATGCAAACAAACAGAATTTTGGAATGTCCTCTTCTTTCCAAAAACACTTTTTAACTCCCTGTGATAAAATTAGATAAAAAATGGAGACAAACTAGAAGACAAACAATGAAAGTCACCGTCAAGTCCAATCTTTTAGAACCGTAACATATTAAAAAAAAACATCGGCGTCAACATCGGCCCAGTTTTACCCATCGGACCGATGTCCGATGTGTTGAGAAATGTCAAATATCGGCCGATACCGATACATCTGGCCGATACATCGTGCATCCCTATTAAATGGTCACTGTTTGAGGAGAGGATGCAAGATATGACCAAGTAGGGGGATGGGGGATATGGGTGTTGGTAGGAGAGGGGGAGACTGTCAGTCTGATCTCGCAAAGCTCTATGTAAATGACAGAGTGGATTATTCAATTGATCCCTTGGTTGAGTGCGATGTCATTGGTGTATAAAGGGAGTCTTTAATGAAGTGGGCCTGGGAAAAAATAAGGACGTACACATTACAACCTGTGCCCCACCCCCAACACACACACACACACACAAACACCCCCCAGTCACACCCCCACCACGCATACACACACAAACAAACACACCGTGCTCCAAACACCACCGCTGGAGGGGGGGAAATCATTGTTCTCCTACCTGTATCTGGGAAAAATCTATTTTAAGGTTGCTTTTAAGGTAATCTTCCCTTCCTCTGGGTGGAACTCAATACTGTGTTTGGTCGCATCTACGCTCCTGCGTCCTCGACACCGAATCCGGAAACAGCGGCACAAAAGGGACTCCACAGTTGTGGCTAATAACATTTACCGCTTAGACAGCCGGGCTGCAGGCAAGTGCTGCACCCCCAGCCCCCCACCTCACACACACACACACACACACACACACACACACACACACACACACACACACACACACACACACACACACACACACACACACACACACACACACCCTTCGACCCCCATCCACACACCATCTCCCGCTGACGCCACCAGTCCTTTCGAGGAAGGTGTCTGCGGGCCTGAAAATTGGATCAGAGAGACAGCAGCAGCAGCAGCAGCAACAGCAGCAGCAGCAGCAGCAACCCTGCAGCAGTAGTGGGGCCAGTAGCAGCAAATAATGGGCCCTATGTACAATCAGCTCCAATGTACCCCCCCCAGTGATATATCAGACACTGTGTGGGCCCCCTATATGCATGGGGCCCTGGTACCTCAGTCACACTTCACCCCGCTGTACAACACCCCTGAGCTGCAATGGCAGGGCCAGTAGCAGTCCTGCACCAGTAGCAGCAGTTAGCCCTGCTGACGGCGCCCAGGCTGACGGATCAATAACTGCCGTGGTGTGCACAGGATTCATTGGGTGTGTGTGTGTGTGTGTGTGTGTGGGGGGGGGGGGGGGGGTTGGGGGGTGGGGGGTTGTGGACAGGATCCACTGTGTGTGTGTGTGTGTGTGTGTGTGTGTGTGTGTGTGTGTGTGTGTGTGTGTGTGTGTGTGTGTGTGTGTGTGTGTGTGTGTGTGTGTGTGTGTGTGTGTGTGTGTTGATTGGGAGTGATGCCCTTTTGGGAGTGACACCCGTGCATTACCCAGCTCTGCCACAGCTGGGGAGCCTGGTCGTAATGTGGCTCATATCCCTCACACATCATGGCAGATGATTTAGCAGCACAGCCCCGCATATACCTGGGGCTCTGATTGGGTAGCACACCAGTAGCCACGCTGTCTGTGTCTGTCCCTGTCCTACTGTCTCTCTGTCTCTCTGTCTCTGTCTGTCTCTCTCTCTCTCTCTCTCTCTCTCTCTCTCTCTCTGTCTCTCTGTCTCTGTCTGTCTCTCTCTCTCTCTCTCACACACACACACATCACAACTTCACCTGTTTGGGCTCATCTGGAAAAAAATGTGTGTGTGTGTGTGTGTGTGTGTGTGTGTGTGTGTGTGTGTGTGTGTGTGTGTGTGTGTGTGTGTGTGTGTGTGTGTGTGTGTGTGTGTGTGTGTGTGTGTGTCTGTGTGTCTGTGTGTGTGTGTGTGTGTGTGTGTAGTTGTGTGTGTGTGTGTGTGTGTGTGTGTGTGTGTGTGTGCGTGTGTGTGTGTAGCTTTGAATTAAACAATGGAAATAATTTAATTCACGAGCTCATCAAAAACAAACTTTAAGGAAACTTTAACTTAAGTTTTATTTTATAACCATTTTGTTTTAAGCATTACTCCAATGAATTCTTAATACATCACGGTAAATAAAATCTGAATTGGACTTTTGTTTTGTTTTTCATGTTTTTGTACAGCAAACGTGGCATATCTGGGACCCCTACACATGTGCCAGTCTCGATGCCGATGACGCCCTTCACTCTACCCCTCAGCTACCTACTGTATGTGATTACCCTCCCGGATACACTGCCCCTGCTGGGAAGTTTTTATCGGCAGTCTAAGTGACCAGATGTTTCCCCATCATCGGAAATTGGTGCGTTTTCCTCAGTTTTCTGAGCAAAGGTCTTTAACTTTCTGTGTTGAATTTCTCCTCCTTGATGTCTTTTTTGTCAAGTGCTTCTCCGGCTTGTTTCAGGGTATCACAGATTACCTCATGGGCTGCTAATGTGCTCAACCAAGTCTAATTCATTTTAGTCTGGATGTCTTTTTTTCCCAACAGACCCTCACCTAATGGTCCCAACACGCTAAATCAAATCATCCCACACACACTTAAACTTTTACAAAGTCTAATCGCGATCCTTTTTTCTAAAAGTATGTGTTTTATGCTCTTTTGAACTGGGTTAGATGAGAGCAAAAAGTAATGATTCCACAGGAAAATGTATATATTACCTTTGATTTTGTCTGCTTTCTCGCAATATGGGATGGGTTTTAGTGGGATAAAAATTGATTTTTAAGCTTTTTTGTGCATTAAGCTTTTAAATTTGAGAATTTTATTTGCTGGGGCCCATTTTTTGATCAATGAGCGAAACTCAGATTTATAGCTCTGTGATGTAATAAGAGCGAGCCGCTACCTCTCCCCTGAGCGATAGCAGTCTGTCTCAACCCTTACTCTCCTCTCCACACGTTCACACAGCAGCCCACTCAGACAGATGCCCCCCAGTTTAATCTCTCAGTGGCATTCCACGCTGAAAATTGGGTTTCTCTAATTTACTTTGCTTTAACGGACCTTTTGCTATTTCGTTTTGTAATATTAAAAAAAAAAACGCGCTGTGGATAAAGTTTGATCTGTCTGCCTTTTCTGAAATAGCTGTGATTGCATTTATGTTGTTTTGTTGTTTCTTTGTAGGACAAGAGTCCAATTTACCATAAGTAAGCTGTTGTGATGAACTCAGACTAACCTCTTTCTCTCTCTCTCTCCCTGGAGTTTGACTTTTTGTGTAGTTATTATTTCATAGTTTTTTCTTTCCTGAGGCAGTAAAAAATAAACATGTTGTGAGTATGTGTCGGATTTGAAATAATAAAAAAGAAGTTAAAAGAAAACTTGTTTGTCATTATTATTTATTTCATATTAAACATTATATGTTTTAGTGAGAAATACCAAAAATAGAATGAAAATCAAATTATTGCTGGCTAATACAACTTGTTACTGTGCGATAGAATGCAGCTTGGTTAGAGTGGGAGTGAAACGGGCTGTGCTTGTCAGTCAGTGTGAATCCCTATACCCAGCATAGCTGCCCCTGACCCTACACCCCCTGACTGGCGCCCTGAGACTGCAGACACTCGGCCAGATAGTGTGGGGGCGGACAGGCCATGAGAACGGCAACATGTTCCCTCAAACGACTTACCAAAATCTGTCAGTTCAATGCCAGTCAAAAGCAAGGAGTGGGGCGGCAGCGGCGAGTGTTGTCTGTGGCTGGGTGTCCCTGGGGAAGGAGGAGAGTAGAGGAGAAGAGAAGAGAAGAGAAGAGAAGAGAAGAGAAGAGAAGAGAAGAGAAGAGAAGAGAAGGAAGGGAGACCTAGGCAAACCAAGAGAAGAGAAGAGAAGAGAAGAGAAGAGAAGAGAAGAGAAGAGAAGAGAAGAGAAGAGAAGAGAAGAGAAGAGAAGAGAAGAGAAGAGGAGAGGAGAGGAGAGGAGGAGAGGACGGGACAGGAGAGGAGAGGAGAGGAGAGGAGAGGAGAGGAGAGGAGAGGAGAGGAGAGGAGAGGAGAGGAGAGGAGAGGAGAGGAGGAGAGGACGGGACAGGAGAGGAGAGGAGAGGAGAGGAGAGGAGAGGAGAGGAGAGGAGAGGAGAGGAGAGGAAAGGAGAGGAGAGGAGAGGAAAGGGGGAGAAGGGAGAGGGAGATGGCTGCCTCTCTCTCTCCCCGGGAAGGTAAGACAGAAGGGGGCCCTGACCTTCACCTTCCCCCTCACTGACACCTGCACCCTCATACACACACACACACACACACACACACACACACACACACACACACACACACACACACACACACACACACACACACACACACACACACGGTTCACATATACTGTACAGACACTCACATGTACACACACACACACACACACACACACACACACACACACACACACACACACACTCATGTAAGTACGCACGCACACACGTACGCACATACACACACACATATCTGTTTTCAACCGCCAACTCACAGGCTGGAACTACTGGTCTGGCTTGCCTTTAAACATACATCATGTCTTGGCCTGACAGAAGCGTGCTGTGAGTTCAGCTTGTTCAGACACAAGACACATGGATGGAGTACAACAACACAAGTGCAATTCCAGCTCACTCGTTTCGTCAGCTTCGTGACCTACACACATAAAATGTAGCCTACCACAACAAACAAACAAACCATTCTCAAGCCACTATGGATGCAGCTGTCATATCAGTTGTCCATGTTTACAATCCATGTTATTAAGATTCTTGCTGAGGCCCTGCCGTTGCCATCCAGTAGGGCACTCGCCTGCCATGCGGCTGGCCCGGGTTCGATTCCCGGCCCAGGTCCTTTGCAGACCCCTCCCCGTCTCTCTCCCCAGTCGCTTCCTGTCTGCCTCTCATACTGTCCTGTCCATAATAAAGACAAAAAAATACAAAAACATGCTTGCTGAAAGACTTGATTTGTGTGTAAATGTGAGACTGGTGCTGTTAGATTGCATAGTTTTACTGGTTCATTAGAGAGGCATCACTTGACAGACATTCAAATAAAATGTCACCACATCACATACACTGTAGGAAAAAGGGGCTTATCATGCTGTAAACTTTGTGTGTTATCACCATGCAGGGAACAAGTGCAATTCCAGCTGACTTAATATGCAGCTCTGTGACATCCACAAACACAATTAGAATAGAATTTAAATATTTTGGGGATTTGGTTATTTTTCAGACAGGAGAGTGGGAGATGACAGGAAACAAGATGGGAGAGAGAGACGGAGAAGGATCAGGAAATGACCCAGGCCGGGACTCGAACCCTGGTCAGCCTCATAGTCGTCCAGTGCCCAGCTGTTAGAACCACGGCTGGGCCTGAAATTGACCAATTTAACAACAAACATTTTAGTCACTGTGAATGTAATGGTACGATTTGCTGTTCAGTATTTTACAATCCATTGGATTTACGTAGGCCTACACATATGCTTGGTAAAAAACTTGATGTATGTGTAATGTTGAGACTGGTGTCTTGTTGGATCACACACACATTTGTGATGTGCAGTTCTCGATTTGAATGTCTTCTGTTTCTGTCCAGCGATGTCCCTCTGACATGAACCAACAGGGACATCTCTGGACAGAAACAGAAGACATTCAAATCGAGAACTGCACATCACAAATGAATAAGGGACTCGTCTACTGTAAACTTTGTGCGTTATTGCCGTGCACAAAGTAAGTGCAATTCTTTCTCACTTGTTTCATCAGCTTTGGAAACTGCACACATAAAAATGTAGGCCTACCACAACAAGAAAAAAATACAGAAATAAAAAACATTTTTAAGTCCCTGTGGATATAGCTGGCAATTGAGTTGTTTATATTTACTATGAGTTGTTTATGTTTACCATCTCCTACTTTGAATGCACTTTTCATAATGGATAACCAATCACGCTGTCCTCTGAAAATAAAGATGTTATGTCTGAAGAAGCATTCTTTGTGACTTTCTTTTTTATCATTATATTTATTTTGAACACAAGCATGTAAGTGTAGTGAAGAGAGTCTTGTGAACAACAACTAGTATCTTTGCTTTTAGTGCTCTTGTGCCAACTTTGTCCCCCATTTGGATTGAAGGGGGGGGGGATGTGCACCCAGAGATGAAAGGCTCCAAGGGCTCCATTTTCCACTCACCTGCACTCCTTGTACGAGTTTGTATTGTGAGAGAGGCTTCTTAATGTTGAAGACACATGCAGCATGAATTCTTTTAAGAAGAGGAAAAAGAGGCCTTTAAGAAAGGAGACATGGATGGACGTGAATGGAACACCCACGCACACATATACAAACACACACACGCACACACACAACTACACATACACACACACAAAGACACATAAAGACATAGACACACACACACGCACGCCCACGAAAACACACACACACACAACATAAAAACACACTTTTTTTCTCAATGCTTCTTCTTTGCAGAGAGACTTTGGAGACCTTGGAGGATTCTGAAACAACGTCTTAAAAGCCTGGGGGGGCTGGGGGGGTAGGACTTCCGATGGGGCTCCCAGAGATGCAAGGTGAGCTAATGGTCCTTTGGAGGTTGCAAAAGATCACCCACCTCCCCACCTCCTACCTCCCCCTCCTTCTTCTCTTTCTCCTCTTTTACCCCCCCCACCACCACCACCATCTAAATGCCACTCCCCCACCCCTCTTTGCCTGCTCCACTCAGTCAATTATCAATGCCAAGGAAGAAAGCAAAGTGCTGAAAAGGACCATGTTCAACATCATGGTCATGGACACCGCTGTAAGGAGTCTTTTTTATTTAGATGCTTGCAGAAAGACTTGATCCGTGCTCGCCAACGGAATTGATTCATGTTTAATTTTGAGACCCGCGCTGTGTTAGATCATACAGCTTTTTGGGTGACTTTGGTCCGCTTCAGAGGGGCATTACTTGAAAGACATATTCGGCACGAATCAAAGGCTGCTTATCACTAAAGAATAAGGAGCAGGCATCTCTGTGAATTGTAACCTGTGTGTTAGCACTGAAATGGGAGCAACCATGAAAGCGCAGACCATAGACAGCGAAGCAGACTGCTGCAAAGCCTACTGCAAAACTACTGTAGGCCTATGCAAAGTGATATAATCTGATGAAATTACAAAAATAAATATGAATCAAATATCATTTTTTTAAAAAGTGAAATACTTGAACCAATATGCCTGTGGTGATGTTAAACAGGTTATACTTTCAAAATCATAACTGAGGTTGTGTTTCTACAGAATCAGAGAAAGACAGGTTGTTGCCTTGCGTGTATCACAGAAACATGAGACTGGACAGGACAAAGGAACAGAGAGAGAGAGAGAGAGAGAGAGAGAGAGAGAGAGAGAGAGAGAGAGAGAATTTGTGACAGAGAGAGAGAGAAAGGATGTGTGTATGGTTTTGGCAAGAAGCCTATTAAGATGATGGGGTGGGGATGGCGAGAGTGGAGAAGAGCAGAGGGGAGAGGGGGCAGCTGGACAGCCAGGGGTCCCGCTGATCCGGGCTGATTGGATGACCTGTCCGGAGGGAGCCCAGGGGACTGGCCTGGGGTTGCAAATCAGGGCCCTTCTGGCCTGGAGGTCAGCCAAACAGTCAGGCACCCCAGCCCAGCCCTGCCCTGCCCTGCCCCCAATCCCATCCCAGCCCAGCCCAGCCTGTCCCTTTTCCATCGCCTCCATCAGCACCATCTCACTTTCTCCTTCTGCCACATTTCCATCTTGTTTTTCTTTTTCCATTTCATCATAGAAACACACTTATGCACACACACACACAAACAAACACACAAACACACAAATGCACATTCTCACACACACACACACACACACACACACACACACACACACACACACACACACACACACACACACACACACACACACAGACACACACACACACACACACACACACACACACACACACACACACACACACACACACACACACACACACACACACACACACACACACGTGTATCCCTGTGTAATGGTCAGACATTGACCACTGTTGAAAATAAGTGCAAATTATCCTAAATACAACACAGTATACATCTCTCTCTCTCTCTCTCTCTCTCTCTCTCTCTCTCTCTCTCTCTCTCTCTCTCTCTCTCTCTCTCTCTCTCTCTCTCTCTCTCTCTCTCTCTCTCTCTCTCTCTCTGTGTGTGTGTGTACATGTGTGTGTGCACGCGTGTGTTTGTGCCTGTGCAGTGCATGTTTGTGTGCCTGCACATGTGCGTCTGTGTGTGTATATGTCACCAACATTGGCCATCATTTATTAAGCCCGTGAACATAAGTCAGCACAGGCCTGACCTTCTGAAGGTTCTACCACCCCCCCTTTAACCATTACAGGGGAAGAAAGATGGTTGTTTCGCCTGGACCACTCATTGTCCCCAACATACACACTCTTCACACTCCTCTGTCCTTAACTGCCATCATCCAGCTGTGCCGACACGACAGCACCCCCCACACACAAGCCCAAGTTCACAACGCACGTACACACGCACACACTCGCGCACGCACGCATGCACTCACACACACACGCACTTTCTCTCTCTCTCACTCTCTCTATTGCTCTCTCTGTATTGCTCTCTCTCTCTCTCTCTCCCTCTCTTGTGCGCGCGCACACACACACGCACACACACACACACACACACACACACACACACACACACACACACACACACACACACACACACACACACACACACACACACACACACACACACACACCAGCTAAGCTGCTGCTGCTGCTGCTGCTGCTGCTGCTGCTGCTGCTGCTGCTGCTGCTGCTGCTGCTGCTGCTGCTGCTGCTGCTGCTCCAAACGTGGGTCAGGGACAGCAGAGGATGTCAGCCTGGCCCCTTTCTTTCCCCTCCCTCCCTCCCTCCCTCCCTCGCTCTTTCCATCCGTCCACTGCTGACCAGCTAGGGAGGAGGAGGAGGAGGAGGGGCCGAGGGGGCCGGCACAGCGCGTCCACACTTGATTACTCTAATGAAATGTCCATTGATTGGGGCAGATTAATGGCAGAGGAGCAGCAGCTGTGGAGCAGAGTGGCTGACACCTCCAGGCCCTTACTGCTGCTGCCGCTGCGGCTGCTAATGGTGCTCGCTGCTAGTGGTAGTAATGGCGGTGGTGCTGTGCAGTAGTCCAGCTTTAGCAAACAGTAACAGACAAAAGCTATGTCTGCATATACTTTACTCTCTGCTTGTCACTCCTGCTACCGCTAATGGTGGTGATGGTCGTAAAGGCATTGGTCCTATACAGTATACTATACTCCTGCTTCCGCTAATGGTGTTGGTGATCATAATGGCGGTGGTGCTGTCCAGTAGTCCAGCTTTAGCAGACAGTAACAGACAAAAGCTATGTCTGCATATACCGTATTTCCTCGATTTGTAACCGGGCTCCTAATAGTAGCCGGCCTCGTTTTGTAACCGGGTGTTGTGAAAAATCGGAAAAATAGACACCGGCTCCGTTTAGTAGCCGGCCTCGTTTAGTAACCGGTGCGTTTTTAAATGATGTTTAAAATAGAATGTCGGCCCCGTTTAGTAGCCTACCCCAATTAATAGCCTGGTCAAAAAAATAATAATTTAATAGTAACCCCGGCCACTATTCGAGGAATTACGGTACTTTACTCTCCGCTTGTCACTCCGCTAATGGTGGTGAGAGGTATGTCTATCCGTATGTCTTTAGCAAGAGGTATGTCTATCCGTCCACACCCTTTGCTACTTATGTACTTCTGCTGCCGCTGCCACTGATGTTAATAGTGGTGTAGTGGTGCTCTACTCCAGCATTATGAAGAGTAGGCCTAATGCCAGTGTGGAGGTGCTGGTGATGCACTATCAAAGTTATCCAAAGAAAAGGGGGGTAAATCTCCTCCACACACTGGTCCACGCTGGCCTTATTTGCTGGAAGTTTATTAAGTGCATTATTATCTAATAAACTTTCATCAAAGAAGACAAGTGTGCTGCTATCTATCCCCCCTCCCGTTTTTTCAGTAATGTAAGCTACCTCTACACACAACACTACTTGCTACTCGCTGAGCGATTTCAGTCATCAATGTGCTTTTGTTCTAGCGTAGCGAGGCCTGAGGTTGTGCAAGGAATACAAGTGATGTTATGTTGCGGGTTGCGAGTTAAAACTAAACTAACTTTAACTTTCGCATAGGAACCAATATGGAGATGCAGTCATGCAGTCACAAGCAGGCACACTGTTCATTCACAAGTTAACAGACCTGCACCATCACCATCACTGGAGCACAGAAAAGGCACACATAAGTTCTAAGACATGCATGAAAACACATGCACGCACGCACGCACTCACACACACTCACGCACGCACACACACGCACACACACACACGCACACACACACACACACACACACACACACACACACACACACACACACACACACACACACACACACACACACACACACACACGCACACACGCACACACAAACACACACACACAAATCTGGGTTTATTGGCACATACATTGTTTAAAGTCCATCTCTAAAAGATTCACTTCATATGGGAAATTAAAGTCATCCAATTAAAGAAATGTTTCTGTATAGTTTTTGCTATCTGTGTGTTACGTAGCTGGTGTGATTTCTCAGCGAGGCAGCACTGTGCTCAGTGGCGCTGTGCTGTGGTGGTTGGTTGGTTGGTTGGGGGAGATTAATTGGATGCAGTGTTAAGTGAGAGAGAGGCTGGAGGTGTGGAGCTGTAGTGTGGAGGAGCGAGGAGCTAGAGGCTGAGCAGGCATCATGCTCCCCCAAGCACACAGCACAGTCAGTGTTGCTGCTTAGCCCGCTCCCTCCAGCAGCTGGAACCACTCTCTGCTGTGTGTGTGTGTGTGTGTGTGTGTGTGTGTGTGTGTGTGTGTGTGTGTGTGTGTGTGTGTGTGTGTGTGTGTGTGTGTGTGTGTGTGTGTGTGTGTGTGTGTGTGTGTGTGTGTGTGTGTGTGTCTGTGTGTGTGTGTCTGTGTGTGTGTGTCTGTGTGTGTGTGTCTGTGTGTTGTGTAGGATGTGAAACACAGTGTTAGCGAGATAATTTTCTCCCAACTGACACAGCATATAGTGTGTTTCTGCAGACCTTCGACATCCTTCTCTGCTAAATTATCCAGAAGCATGTTGCGCAGAGGCATTCTAGCCAAAGTTAGACTCAAACATTTTCGGAGTTAATGATTAAGGGTATGGTTCAACATTTTCGAGTCCGTATAAAAGTTTGCAGATTAATTAGTATCTGCACAAGCCCTGCACTTGTTCTCGTGAGTTCAGTACATCATCATATTTCAAGCAATGTCATATATTCTCATGTCAGTTTACTGTTGTTACCAGACATCCAGTCTTGTTTCATCTAGAGCAGTGATTCTCAAAGTGTGGTCCGGGGACCACTAGTGGTCCGCGACAGAGCTCAGGTGGTCCGCGAGGGGATTTCTACTTTTCCAAGATAAGCTATTAGTAGGCTATATTTGTAACATTTTCATGTTTTCAACAAAATAAGGCAGGCTTATAATGTGAATAAAAAGTAAGTGATCTGCAAAAAAAAATAGCAGTGTCAAATTAGCATCCATCAACTGCCAATTCAGTTGACAGGTGGTCCCCGATAATTTTTGGGGGGGACAAAGTGGTCCTCGGTCTGAAAAAGTTTGAGAAACACTGGTCTAGAGTATACAGTGACTGTGTGTGTACCTGTGCTTGCAGGCCTTGGGCATGTGCCATTGTTTAGACAAGCAGTGCGGCTAGAGATGGATCACTCTGTCAGACAACAGGCATCAGTGGCGGCAACATGGCCGCCATACCAGCAGTGATGTCACGCGTCCCCTTGTCAGCTGCCTCCACCGAAACAGTCAGGCGTCCCAGCTCACGTTTCTGCACTGCACCACCGTCTCCTTCTGTCTCTCTCTCTGTCTCTTTCTGCCCCCCCACCCCCTCCCCAAGGTCTGTCTGTCTGTCTCTCTTGGTTTCTCTATGCCTCTCTTCATGTCTCGTCTCTCTCATGCACAGGCACATTCTCCCTTTCTCTACTCATTCTCCAAAATACACACAAACACATATTCACATTTGAATCTGCTCTCTCTCTCTCTCTCTCTCTCTCTCTCTCTCTCTCTCTCTCTCTCTCTCTCTCTCTCTATCTCTCTCTCTGCTCTTTTATTTATTGTGTTTCTCTGTCTACCTGCTTCCAGTTCTCACACATGGCCTTGGTCCGACTGGCCAGCGGCGCTCGGTGCTATATGGTGCGCCATTGATTTTCTCCCCCCCACCCCTCTCGTTCTTCGCGCTGGGATTTTGAAGAATCATAGCACCATGGAAACAAAGAAAAGCGCGCTATGACAGCCAAGGAGGGGAGGGGAAAAAAGGCTTTCCATTTTCAGATGTCGACGAATGATGGTTCTCTACTGACAATGGGATGGTTAATCACAGTCTAATGCTCCTGAGCCAAGTCAGGTGTAGAGAGGGCATAACAAAGCAGCTAAAGTTAAAATCATATTTCCGGAGAGAAGTTTAACAACTACAGTACCTTACAAGTCTCTATGAAAATGCATTAAGTTCTGGACCTAACACGTGTTTGGTATTGACAAAAATAAATAAATGAATGAATAGCGCTCATGGAAATGTAAAAAAAAAAACACAAGTATTACGTTTTCAAATTCCCTTTAAGTGTTTAAAAAGCAATATGACATCTAAAGGGCACCATGCTCTTATTTGGATCTAGCAGTAGCGTACTGATGTTGGGGAAACCCAATAAGTGTTTGGCTGTGATTAAGGGGAAGAACTTGGCTGTGTTGGAGGTGATGAAGTTGATGGTGTGTACACATGTGTATTTACTGGGGAAGAAAGTCCTAATCACCCTCTGGATGTGTGATGCAGTTGATGACCAGTGAGCACTTACCTTTCATGTTTTTTTTTCCAAGACCAGACAAAAGCCACAACAAAACAAAACAAACCTTTCCCTCATCACGTCCCACTGATTGTCTCCTTGAGTAGATTGAGGATGGAGGGAAGAGACAAAATCTTAAAAGCCCTTCAAACCGAGACCTTAGTGATACTATGCCGTTTAGCTTGATTTGACACTTTTGGGCGCAAATAACGATTACTTTGCAGCAGCAGCCGCGGTCTTTAACATCTCCTTGCTTGACAGACCCCTCGGGTCTC
>NC_085878.1:11723239-11778239 GCF_034702125.1 Engraulis encrasicolus
ACATAGGGCACTGACACACTGACCACTGGGGTCACACAGCAGAAGGGTGGCCAGCTGTCCACTTCCCTTGCAACGCTCGATACTATCAAACATCAGCTGATGGCCAGCTCTACAGTCAGGGGACTGTGCATGTTTACATATTTGTGTTTTGCTGTTTTTTCTCTGTCTATTGGACAGGCAAGTTCAATACTCTTCCAATTCGTCATTCTCTCCAAGAGTACGAGTAACTCTGCAAATTTTACTGTTTTGGTGTGTTTAGATTTTTTGGTCTGCTAGATTTTTTTTTCACTGAAGCTCACACATTAATCCAAACTAACAAAACAAACAAATAAACAAAAAACGCCACCAATTAATTTCCCCCTGTACATACATACACCCAGCGAGTGTCCTTAATGGAAAACTCTTGACTGCGTGTGGAAACGTGAGACGTGATTGAGTAATGAGCGGCCATTTGGTGCCTGGGCTATCGGTGTCCAAGTCTCCTCCTGCCCGATAAATCACGCCCAGGAAGGAAGGAAGGAAAGGAAGGAAAGGAAAGGAAAGAAAGAAGGACTTTCCCTCCCTCTCCCTCTCCCTCTCCCCCTCCCCTTCTCTTCTCTTCCCTTCTATGTTCCCCCTTTTTCGCAGTGAGACAATGGGGCTAGATGGGGCGTGTGGGGACTGCACAACTCTCTTATTGCAAATTATTTCGGATCGCATCTGGAATGCCAGTCCACAGTGCCAATAAATACTGAGCGTGACTGTGTACCCATGTGCCGCCACTACACCGTCCCGTCCGTGCCATCATGAGCCCCATCCTTTGATTTAATTCCTGGCGCACGGCAACGGCTGCCAACTCCATTTAGTTAATTTTATGCTCCCTCTCTTTTTCTGTATCTGTCTCATTTTGTCTCTCTGTCTCTCTCGCGACACCGTTCTTCTCTCTCTCTCTCTGTCTCTCTCTCTCTCTCTCTCTCTCTCTCTCTCTCTCTCTCTCTGCTCCCTCTCCCTTTATCTTTCTCATTTTCTCTCCATTTCCCTTTCTCCTCGTGGATAGATTTGATTACTTTTGTTTTTCCTGGAGGATGACTAGGGACTGGCCTGCTCCTGCATTCGCATGGGAGGGATGACAGCACTGATGTGCTTTTCCTGGTCACTGCTCTGAAAATCAGACTCCTTGTGATCTTAACTACATATTGTTAAAAGTAAGTGGAGCATCTGCATTACAATTAGATTAAATATGAATTTGTGCTGTAACATAAAATAAACATAGGCTAATGCAGGGGTTCCCAGACTTGAATATGGAATATGTTTCTGTACATACCATGCACTTTAAATATTCCATTGCACTTTTCTATGTCTCCAATGTTTTGTATGCCATTCCCTGTTTATTTATTTGTGTACCCCCCCCCCCCCTGTTTTTCTTTCATACCCCCCCTCCCCAGTTTTGTGTCTTTTGTTTGTGTTGTTGTGTGAGCACACCAAGCAACATTCCTAACAACTGTATTTTTATACTGTTGATATGGCTAAATAAACTTGAAATTTGAAAATTGAAACTTGAAACTTGGAAAAGCACCCCCAAAAACGGTAGATTCCAGCCAAGGCCCCCCTTACATAGGTTGTGTCACACATTTATTTTTCTGTGCACCCTCTTTCACAACCATAGTCTATGTCTGCATGTCAGTGCCCCGTTGGGATATAAAACAGTAGTGAGGTTCAGACGCAATATATTATTATTATAATGCCGTTCTTAACTCATGGGAATATTGTTCATTATTCATTATTCAAATATCTTATTTTACTATACTTTTTCTTCTGATTTGCCATGGACCCCCTAGCACCCCCTCACGTCCCCCAGGGGTCCCTGACCCCCACTTTGAAAACCACAGGGCTAAAGTGATGAGGAGAGACTTGGAAATGTCTGCTATTCTTTGCTTGCAGGGGCAGTCCGGTTTCAAACAGAATATTGTCAGTATTCAGATTAAAACAAATGCCGGAATATTCCATTTACAGCGAATAGCGATCTACAACGGGAATATTCCCGTAACAAATGCACATGACTTGTACACAAACCTAATGCTGCCACCCTGCTGTACAAAGTCGGAATATTGTTCGAATGTGACGACACTCAATAGCCCAGTTTATACTGCGGGCCATTGGCCCAGGAACTTAAGCCCAGGAACTTAAGCCCAGCCCCTGTACCAGTTTATACCGCTGGGCTAGGCCAGAACTGGGCCAAACCAAGAACTGTTGTCCAGGTAACAGGTCCTCCTCAACTGCCAGGGCCACCAGTTAGCCCTGGTGCTTACAGGTCATTTTTGAATGGGTTACCACGGCTACCATTCCATTTAGAATTTTCAGTTGGCCTGCAGTATAAACGCACCAGGAACTCTAGCCCTGGGCTTAAGTTCCCGGGCTTCAGTTCCTGGGCCTAAGTTCCTGGGCCAATGGCCTGCAGTATAAACGGGGCTAATGTGTACAACATGTTCCAGAGTAAGAGGAAAACTACACAAACAGTACATACAGTAGGCCTACAGTACAGTCACCATTCCATGCTGGGCATGCTGCCTGTCTACACCAATCCAACAAAAGTTGTGATGTTTCCTAAACTTTACAGCAGCACTTGAAATCTCATACATCTGAACAATCACTTAAGAATATGTTTCTCCTTTGTCATACTGTATGTCACTAATTTCCACAAATGCTATCCTGTATCCTGTCTGACACACGCGCGCGCACACGCACACGCACACGCACACACACACACACACACACACACACACACACACACACACACACACACACATTTTATCACCCTGTAGAAAATTCTCAATGAGCTTTGCCTAACATTGGTATACATTCGCGGCCTGGAGGTGTCAGTGGCCCTGCATCCCCTCTCAGGTCATCCATTTCACCTGCCCCCACTGTGAGCAGAGCACCTTTAGCGCGAGGGCCTGCATGCTGCCAGCAAGACAGAGCACCTTAGGGATGCTCCTATCAGGCCTTATGCTGCCTGGAAATAGATGTACCGCACGCCACAAACCCCCCTCCCCCTGTATACCTGCGATGATGCTTTATCGGCTACATCATGATAAATAATAATCACAGGCCACTCATACCTTCTACTTTAGGGAGTTGAGGATGCTATGCTGTTAGCACTGCGCTAGGCTAGCGCTAAACCCCACATGGGGGTAAAACAAAGTGAAGCTATAGGCAACCTGCACACAGAGGATTTATTACTGGTAGGCCAAGTGTTGTGGCCTACAATGTATTCAAAATATATATTTTTTTAATCCTTTCAAAAAGTTTTTTGTACTTCACAAGTTAAATATTTTTCTTAAACGAATAATTGCACTTATTGGAAATGTCTGATTTAGTGAATGGCTGGAAACAATGAAGTCCTGTGCCATAGCTTGTGCAACCAGATGTATAGCTTGATTTGTGTCCACTACAGCGAAACGCTTTGGTAAAAGCATCTGCTGAGTGTAATATAATGCTGAGTAATGTAATGACTACTGATTTACAACGTCCGGTTTGACGTAGTGTGTGCCATGCTGTACGGCTGTTCTGGTCTGCTTGCTTAGTACTTCCCTTAAATGCTTTTGTTTTGTAGAATGTTGTCACTTTCTACAGCATGTGGTTTACTTTGTGTATTACTGTGTATGTAGTGAGCAAGATTTGTCTTGTCTTAGGGCTATTCTTGGTTCACTATAGGGGCTTCATGGCATGCATTCGCTTCCCGTAAAACCCAGAGAGCAATGAAGTGGTATTGCCTGCTTTAATATTCTGCCTTGTGATTATTCTGTGAAAACAAAAATGGGATAGCCTGAGCGTTGCGCACATGTGTCGAACTAATGGGATGTCGGACACTGGCGTTATGCAAGTACTTCAGGCCCCCCTGCAAGCTAACAAGAATGGGCCCCCGGATGAAAAAAGGGGGCCTAATATCATGTGGAGGGGTCCCATTTCTTCAAGTCAAGGGCTCATGTGGCCCCCCCGCAGGGGCTGCGGTGGTATACTAACTTAACGCCCCTGATGTCGGACCAATGTTATTCTTATTATGGTCCTCTATGGCTTATTGTCAGATGTACTAATGGGCTGTTGGACCAATGGGTCAACCCCATGGACTTGTGTGTCTGCATTGTGAGTATGTGGGTAGGCTACTTAGTATGCTGTTCTGCACGCGATATAGGAATGTGAACTTATGTAAAGGCATATTTTTACATTGCAACATTTTAATTGGTCAGACTACAAATAGCCTGGACCAACCCATACTATGTCTTCTTGTGCCTGAACAACATTTTAAGAGGGTTGAACCCTTAGTGTAGCCCTGAGAAAGTGAAATAAAGGTGCAACACCAAATGAGCAAACAAATCATCAGCTTGGCAGATTAGCTAATCAGTGAAATCTGGGTTAAGTGCTCTGGCAGGGTGGCAAGTGTTTTCTTCTCTCTGATGCCAGAATCACTATCTCTGGCGACAATGCCAGTAGCACATTGTGTTGCGTTATCCCAGCTAACATTATCCAAACTGTGGCTCTCGCTGAGCTAACAAACCCTTAAACGTGATACATTTAAACTTTCACACAGAGCAGGAATTCTTTGTGGTAGTAATTACTTGCCACTTGTAGCCCCATTCTTTTAGTAATGCTTTAACCAACAAAAGATTAGTGAGACAAAGGGAACACAATGAAGCTACTGATAGCAGGCCTTTGCTCTATATTTACTCAGAGCCACCTGTGAACAGGGCACGCACACACATAAATTAGACAATGCGTGCCTGTGAACACTAATACGTTACTTTCTCGTTTTCACAGCAATAAAGTTAATGCGCACTAGCGCACACACACCATCACAGATGATAATTTATCGCAAGGGTCTGGTGGTTAATTGTCGAGGCTGTTTTTTCTTCTTCTTTTTTTCATCCTCAACAGAATCTTTTGGTCTCTGAGCACATGGCTGGAAATTGGAGGCACGGTGATACGTCTTGTCTAGGCGCTCCATGTGAATGCTGCCTCAGGGACAAGTCAACAGGGCCCGGGCTAAGAGAAAAAGGGGCCCCCTCAAATTGGGTCCTCATTCAGTTGTATTGGCAAGGGGGTGCCTGCAGATGATTTAGTCATGGGCCTGGTCAAAGCTGTAAGCAGAGAGAGTAGAGAGAGAGAGGTTCCATTGGCCCATTGTTTCCTGGTTCTATTATGGCCCCCCTTAGGCAGACCTAGGCAGACCTAAGGACTGTTCTATTCATTGTAGGAGCATTATGACACGGGCCAGGCAGACCGGAACCTGGTCGCGTTTGGTGCCCATAGAAACCTATTATGTTGGCATATCTCTATATAGCCTACTTAAAGAATCTCTGGCTGTAAGTGGCCCTACTGGCTCATGTGGCCGCTTACTCGGGACAGAATACTAATACTCACATCCTCACACATCTCCGGTCCCTTTGTGATAATTTACTGTCACCATATCCTCATCCTCCCATCAGCGGCTGTTTAACAGCCCATTGTGGAAATGGCCCACGCAGTGACAAACCCCATCATGGATTTCAAAATGATGCTCATACCTGATATATCTGTCACAGATCAGAGAGGAATATGCACCGTGTCATGGTGGACAATAAGACCTCATTTATCTGTGTGTGTGTGTGTGTGTGTGCGTGCGTGCGTGCGTGCGTGCGTGCGTGCGTGCGTGCGTGCGTGCGTGCGTGCGTGCGTGCGTGCGTGGTCTTTGGAGCATTCTCTGTAGATATGACTGTGCATGAAAAACCCAAAGGAGCAGCATCCTCAGTTTCTGAAACACTCAAACCAGCCCATCTGGCACCAGCTACACAACATTCTAAGTCAGTTAAATCCCTTTTCCTCTCAATTCTCTGTGCTTACTCCGAACTGCAAACTTAAAAAAAAATTGTCTTCTCCTCATCTCTTCCATGTTTGGCTTCAGACCTGAAAGATGAAACATATTACATACCACCTAGACGTCCGACCAAGTGGCATCTCTGTGGTTGAAGACATGGGCTCAAAGTTTGTTATCCCAGAGACCGGACTTTGAGAATTTTTGCCCCTTGCATATGTTTGGCAAGTTCAAGTTGAAACTGCATGGTACACAGCTGACAGAATGTGATACTTGCTAATTAGAGATTTTGGACAAGATGGGGCTTGCAAATGTGCATGATACATGACAATGAGGCTTTAGTGAAAGTGAAGTGAAAGACCAATTGGGAAACTCAAACTTACATTGTCATTGTGACACAGCACTCCACAGCACACAAGTGTTCACTGCACACAATGAAATTGCGTTTATGCTTCACCCATGCAAGGGGGCAGCCCCAAGGGAGCAGTGCGACGGGACGGTACCATGCTCATGGGTACCTCAGTCATGGAGGAGTATGGGGGAGAGCACTGATTAATTACTCCCCCCACCAACCTGGCGGGTCGGGAGTCGAACCAGCAACCTTTGGGATACAAGTCTGATGCCCTAACCACTTACCCATGACTGCCTTTAGGTGCCCAGAGTTTCTTCACCATGGAACCTGGACCTGACAGGACTCTTTAAAGGTGTACCATGTAGGATTGTGGCCAGAGTAGGTATTGCACCTATTGCTCATTGAAACTGTGCTAGCTATTGCCAAATTTGATCTTTTCATGAATATGTACAAAATAATAAACCAACATTTAATAGTAGGACCAAAAGTACAGTAAGTTATGAACCTAAAAATGTCTACTGCAAATTCAAAATGGCGAACCATGGAGAAGATCCCCGTTTTCATGTATGAAAAGTGCAATTTTCATAGCCATAATACTTGATGGTGGTGGTAAGTGCTTGTTAAAAAGGTTAACATTTGTGAATGGGCATCATGAATTCTGGAAATGAACTAGCCTACTAAAAATATTACACAGTGCACCTTTAACAGCTGGCCCTAATGAATTGATCATATGCATCAACATTGCCTCGCTGATTTCTATATCCATATTCAGATTTTCAATAGTCCATTTTTGTCTGTTCACGAGTGTAATAAAATATCCACTGCTAGGGATGCACTGATTTATTTAGTGGGAGCAGTTACACCCAACATGTGGTAGCCTACTGCGATAGCTCCTATAGCATTACGTACATCGCCCATCATCACTACTATAGAAATCTCTGGAGTGTAAAGTAAAGAAAGCACAACCCCTGCATTAAAGAGCAGCACAGGAAAATGTCTCTGAAGAACAGTAGAACATCTCTCTATAAATTCTGTAACAGTCAGTGGTATCCTCCATGTTGTGGAGCACCGAGTCTGCCATGAAAAATTAAGAACA
Source organism: Engraulis encrasicolus (assembly GCF_034702125.1). Taxonomy (NCBI): domain Eukaryota; kingdom Metazoa; phylum Chordata; class Actinopteri; order Clupeiformes; family Engraulidae; genus Engraulis; species Engraulis encrasicolus. The sequence goes on from NC_085878.1 coordinate 11,730,515, forward strand.
ACATACAAAGTATTGATCAAATAAAACACTTGAATCTTAGGAAGTTGTATGAGGTTTCTACTGTGTAAAATTGAAAGAAAAATGTCTGCACACTTAAATCCCGTTTGTGTTCTTCTACTTCTACTTCTACTTAGGTTTCTACTGTACCACATGTTTTAATAAATAGGCCTATATATTGGCATATAGGCATACTGTATACTATCTATGCATTTTATGCATTAATTTATATACAGACATCCTGGATGAATGCAATATATGAGGCGGTGCTGTGTTCAAGAAGTCATGCTGCGTGCCTGTAAATTGTGAGGGGGCGTTTGAGGCCTCCATAGACCTACCAACCTCTGCATACATTCTGTTCTGACTGCACGCATCTCTTCCTTTACTGGCCTCTGCTGCTGCGTCTTCTCCAGAGCAGTGAATCAGGCTACTGTGCACTCGCTCTGCACCCTAACTACCAGTACATTCAGAATCTTGAATCCCCCCCTATACAGCCAAATGCAGAACATGGCACTAAAAGAGCCCAAGTAAGATACACAATACCCACGAGACTCCCTCATTTCCAGGGGCAAGTGAACATATTACAAATGGCTGCCAATTTATTAACTCCTGAACTACAGAAGAAAGCAGCAAACATGGTACCTGTATGCTGAAGTAGGGCTACTGTAATTCGTTGTGCAAATCAAAACCAAGCTCTTTGGGACACGCTGAGCTTGCTGTCTGTGGCTTAATTAAATATTTATGCTGGGAGATTAGCATGGTAAAAGCGCTATTCATCAACAATCCCTGATCTGTAAGAAAACCACAGTGTGTTCTCCATCGCCAGCCCTAAATTAGAACTCACCGAAACGTGCTCTAAATAATTTAGGGTGGCTTCCGCACTATCAGGAGGACATTATCTGTGGACTAAAAGGCACTGCTTCCTTATCCGGGCTAAACAGAGTGTTTGACATCTCTTAACACAACAACAGAGGTAATTTTGCCTTAATAATTAATTCATATAGCGACATTGTTTCAGCAGGCAGTGCGTTCATGCTTTTGGCGTGCGTCCCACAAATGTATGTAGCCTATCTCTGAAAGAGGAGAGGTTGCGTGTGTGTCCAGCCTTTGCCATTTGAACTTATCCTTCCTCTCGCATTGTCCAAATGTCACTGACCTTTGCTCCTGCAGGACCTGCATATGAACCCCTCAACTGGACACCAGATGGTCACCCTAACGGGAGATGAAAATCAGTCAAATCCAGGTTTGCGATGCCCATCTCTATCACAGAGAGTTTTGTGCGTTAATGGCCATTTGTTTTCATTGCGCATGTTGTGCATAAATGTGCATGTTATGCAAATGCCTTCGATGGGCCTAATCGAAGTTTCTGCGAGGAAAGAGCAGAACCTGAGTCATTTGGGATAGCGATGAAGCCAGAATGACCTGGGAAATTTGGATTCTAATGCTATCCATGACAGTAAATATAATAGGCCTAAGTTTAGAATGTTTGCAAACAGCTTAGCTCAAGTCATGTTGGTGATGACAAAAGTCAACGGTTCTATAATAATTACATGATTTCCTATGTTTTGTAATACACATGTTCATGTCATTCGTAGGCTATGTGTAAACTGCTTCATGTAAGATAAGTTAACAACCCCAAAGGCTTTACAACAAAGTTGACACACCAGGAAAATGTAGGCTGACAAATTGTAGCCTATGGGCTACAGCGCTTAGGCTACTAAGCCTCATAATATTATGTTAATCAGCACATGCTGGATGTGTTCAGTTCCTTATTCTCGCAACTATTAATTTTCTGTTGGCTATTTTCAGGCAACTATGGTGGATAAATAACTGCAAGCTATAAGAATAATGGGAAACTAGAAATAACCAAAGGATCGTGTGCCGTCTTAATCTAAGTGGGGAAATATACTCCAATATTTAATCGCGCAATTTGTTACTTACTTGGCATTACATGTTAAATATCTTACGCCGTGTAAAGCTCTTTCTTAACAGGCCATGAGCACGTGTGAATGCAGCCTAGTGCAGGGGGACTGACATCAGCTTCTCTGAGACGGCTATTACAGATCGAACGTTTCGATTGTAACCGAAACAATTTGCATACTGATTCCCTTTCAGCGCCCGGCAGATCCATAACAACACAAGCAGCAATTCAAATGCAAGCAGCATCTCTAAATGCACGGATAGAGCACCGGAGAAAGGCATGCATACGAGCCGTCGTGAAGGGAGGAAAACGGGAGCTTTTTCTGGTGGATGTTGCCCATTTAGTTTGGAAATGGAGGAAAGCGATTATGTTTTTCTGCAGGACAACGGGAGGTGCGTCGCGTGTATGGGAGAGCCTTTGACCTGACCACAGAGCGAGCTATGAATACACCGATGGCATGGTTCGACTTGAACAAGCAAAAAGAGACGCTGTTGTTTGTGTCAATGCTGATGTTTTTCTGAGATTACGCTTATATGTAGAAGAGCGTTTCTTCAGGTGCCGACACGCGTGCATATTAAGTGGTGCTTATCCAAAAGACGCAGGATCATATCGTCGGGAATGCGCAAAAGAACAGTTCAAACTTCGAATTACTTGTGGTTGGAAAAAAGAAAAGCACGTTATTCCTAACTAAAAATAACCAATGTTGGAATAAGTCCATAACGTTTGCGCACACGATATCGGTCGTTTCTCTGTAGACGTGCATGTTGACAGGTAGCACTGCCGAAATCTGAGTCGTGGACAGTGCTCGTCGCTGTAGAGGTCAGCAACATCATGCTTGTATGCAGTAACATTGGCATTCCCTGCGATGTACCTACAATAATTCCACTGTTCTAAACCCAGCGATACATCACTGCTTAGGCGAGTAGCCTCCATGTCAAGATTGCAAAGTCACTTTGCAGCTTGCGTGAAGACGGAGGGCAGACGAGTAGCAAGCAGGGTGGCTTGCTTGTGGTCGAGGGATACTTTTCTTACCTAAGAGCTGTTTGTAAATTTAAACTATGGTTTTAATCCAATATGATCGTTTTTGGTTAGGTGACACTGTTCAGTTGAATGTGTTTGTGGTTGTATCAGTTTACAGCCTATACTTTTCTGATGTCACCATTGCAACGGAGGCTTAAACCTGTTTTACATGCATGTGCACACTTTCCCTGAACTCTACATGGTATTTGAAATCGCAAGCCATTTTATATCATGCAATGCATTGTAATGTCCGTATTAATAGGCCATGTGAAGATTAATAATACCATTCCCAGATAAGCTTCTGTAATCGATTTAGTAATAATGACCACCTCTGTTTTACTGCAGACCTACTGTAATTCCTCTTAAGTGGTGTAATATGAGTCGTTTAAGTCTCTGGATATCAAGTCGTCATGTGCGTCTCTCACATGCGTATCCATGTCATCCCAGTGGCTAGTGTTACAGATGTTACATCTAAATACAGCAGGGAAAAATATACATGGCCCTTCCCTGCAGTGGCAACGTGGGGGAGAGAGCATGTAGAGACAAGCTGCAACAAATTATCTTTGGCTGTGCACTTAACACACAGGTGATCTCACCAAGTAGTTAATTTGCTTGTCTGTTGATTTTTGCAGCCATTTCACATGTTTAAAAATGTTTCCCCTTTTGAAGTCGCTATCTGTACCTGTGAGGTGAGGGACAGTTAAACGTTGGTATTAGCCAAACATACTCAAATATCATACTAGATTTAAATTGTAGCATAAATGTCACTCGTGGGGGAAAAATCGCAAGAATCAATTATTTTGTACTTTGCTCTCCAAATGGATTTTACGCACCAAATTAGCTGTTACATAAACCCTGCTCTGTGAACGATGTGTTAAATATTCGGTGAGACATTTTCGTCGTGGCAAATAACCACCTGTTTAATTTTCCAAGAGAACAAGTTTTTGTTTTATGTTACAAGTCACCGTTGGCAACTTGTTGCTTTCGAGGACATGGCGACTCAGCGTTACCAAAGGGATTTACACATTATGTAAAGCACATAATGTTACAAATGAGTGTACCCAAAATGCTATTAGTCCACTTCTGTGTTGGAAATAGATTTTCCAATAAACTAACGCGCAACAGAAGGCCAATAGCTTAGCCCCAACCAGCCACAGTAAGAATCAAACTCGTCTTATTATTAGCAAAGTCTGATCCGTGAACCCAGTGCTTTTTTTTAAATTATGCGACAGAGGGCACAGTTTGGGCATTCACAAATTGACAATGACCTGCATTCAAACAGGACAAAACGCAGGCTGGTTAAAGACAATAACCCTTTTTGAATATTGAACTTTGAAAAAAGTTACTGCAAATCGCGCCAGGTGAAAAGGTGTAGGCTATAAACTTCTCTTACCACCACTGAACAAAATATAGACTGGATTTTCACCCTTGTTAAAAATCTAAACGTGAACAGCATCTACTTTGACATTTTTTGATAGACTGTTCTTACCTGCACATACACACACACCTCCTTTGTGTGACGTGAAGGCATTCGTTCTGGATATGCACTAGCGGTATTTTGCATTTGACGACACATAGGCCTACCTAGAGAAAAAGAGGCGACGTGTTTCCCGTGTATGCCAGGTATCTGTGACATCTGACAGCTTTGGGTATATACGTGCGTCATCGACGTCACCAGAAGAGTTTAAACCTGTATTGCAGCGTTTAGGCCTGTGCGGCAAAATGTCACAAGGGAACGTACATTATAGCCTACTGTAAGTTGGGGCTAAAAAGCAAGTGGCCCAAATCTCGACAGAACATGCAAAAGATACCGGGTAAATAACAGGTAGGCCTAGGCCTGCAATAACTCATAGTAGCCTATAACAAATGAGGATATAACAACTTAGTCATTTTTTTTAAAACAATAAACAGGTTTGTCATGACTTTTTTGGAAATTATTTTTTAAAAGTGTGTGACAATTTTAAAAGTAGCATACTAAAAACAATGCATTGCAAAAAAAAACCATAAAACTGAAAATAATTGGGCCATAAAGCATGCTTTATTAAGTGCAGTCTTAAATAAAATAAACAGGTCTTCATTGCGTCGTATCAACACAGTGCCCATTTTGTTTACCTATTTCCTTACCTTCAGACATTTAAGTGCAGAATGTGATTCAGACGATATAGGTTACTGAATACTGAGGAGATTGGTCTATCGATTGAGTTCAGCCTGCCTGTTTTTTTCTTTCCCCGTTGAAATGTACTTTCGACTTGTGGTCGATTATTGAAATATTTGGATTTTTTTTGTTATTAAAAATAATGCGTCAAATATGCTAATGCATTTTGAGGATAAGTGGCTATTGTATTACATTTCGTTTTAAGAGGATCTTCGGTTAAAATCACTGCATTCGTTAAGATAATTATATTTTTACGTTTAATAAGTTTGTTTGGGGATTATTCTGTTTCTGTGACTTTAGTAGGCCTAGACATTTTTTCTTTTTCGTTAATTTTTTGTAAAGGTCCTTGTCCTGTCTGATCACACACACACACACACACACACACACACACACACACACACACACACACACACACACACACACACACGCGCGCGCAGCAGGGGTCAGCAGAACTAATTAAAACTTGAAAAATAAAATTGAAACTGTTGTTCGAGCTTTGTTGGAAATAGGCTATTTCTGTTGGCATAATGTCTGACACACGCACTTGGTGTGTTGTTATCGGGCTTGACAGGTAGAAATTTAAGCAAAGGCTGAAGAACTTTGAAATGATGTGGTGTAAGTTAGTTAGTAAGTAAGTAAGTAAGTAAGTATGTAAACAAATAAATGAGACTGAATTGCGCGAATAATTTAGTTATTCCCTTGAATCCATTCACCTGGCAAAAAAGAGTAAAGGCTGTCATGTGCATGACATGTCTGTCAGAGCTTTTTCATAGGACTTTTTTGTCTTCGAATCAAGGTGTATAGTAGGTCCTATTTATTTATTTATTTATTCATTTATTTATTTATTTATAATTGTTTTGTTTGTTTGTTTGTGTATTGTGCATTGTTTACGAGTTTATTTGCTCGTTTCGGCACTACTGTCTTCTATATGAAATTTGAAAGGATGGTCATTGCCCTAGGTTCAAACAACAGAAACTGCAGTTCTAACACAAATCAGGGACGCCTGAATAGGCCTTAACAAAAAGACACCCCCGCCCTTTTGCAAGTCATGGAGACACGAGTGCGAATGAAAAATATCGACCACTATGAGAATGTGCGCAGATGCGGTTAGCTGCTGCTGATCTCTCTCTCTCTCTCTCTCTCTCTCTCTCTCTCTCTCTCTCTCTCTCTCTCTCTCTCTCTCTCTCTCTCTCTCTCTCTCTCTCTCTCTCTCTCTCTAACGCACACACACACACACACACACACACACACACACACACACACACACACACACACACACACACACACACTTTTGTTGTTCATCATGGGTCTACGCCGAGCTAATTATAATTAATAATAACCAGCTACTGTCTTAGTTTGTTTTATTATTTTATGTCTTTATTTATACAGTGTTGCTGATCACTTTTTTTTTCAACTTACACGTTTATGTTTTTTATTACTTTTATTTTTTGTTACTACACTATTTGTACCATAACATGGCCTAAAAGTGTCTTTAACGACCCAGTGTTTGTATTTTACGCAGTAAGTTTAAAGACAAAAGAATGTCTTGTATATGCTATTGCACATTTTGAAATATTTTGACATTTTGCTGTGACGTTGAAGTTGGTGATGCTGTGAACTTGATGTCATGCCTGCTCACCGTGTCTAATCTCAGCAAACACGCAATTAGCAACAGCAACATTTTTGACTGTTTCAACTTGTTTAATTGAATGTTATTGTTCTTGACCCTGACAGATGTATAGGAGGTGGTTGCCATGGGGTGGGCCCTCAAGAAGCAGGGAAAAGTCTCGAAAAGTTAATCTGCTCCCCCCGCAGCTGTTAGCTTTTAGGAGTCTTGAAGCGTCACCTTTGACATGGAGAGGGGCGGGGGGGTTCTGTACTGACTATCGCAAGCTGTCACTTGAAGCGGGGTTGGGGACGCTTTCGCCAGGCTGCGGATTGTCCCCTGGACTGGACATCATTTGAAGTTAGCCAGTCAGTTTTGCTTCATTTAACCGCAGAGTGACTTTTTGTTGGCAAATCTTCAAATAATGAGTTGGATGCCTCGCAAGGGCGCGCGCGCGCAAGTGTGGGGACGGGGGTTTGGGAGAGTGTGCACGCACGCACGCACGCACACACACACACACACACACACACACACACACACACACACACACACACACACACACACACACACACACACACACACACAATAAGGTTTTGGTGAAGTAAGTGTTTCAACAAAGTAAATAGGCCAACTACCTAACTGTAATGTGTACATTGATGATGTTATGATGTTGATGACAAAATAAATAAATATTTTGTTAACTGACATGAATGGTGTTCTGTTGTATGCCAGCTTAAAGGACCATCAAAGCCAGGTAACGTTAGCCCACAGTCATGAACAATACAACCCCATTCGCCCACAGCATGAGTAAAATGGGCCTCTCAACCTAGCACGTAACACATTTGTCGCCAGCAAATGTATTTTTGATTGAGACTGCAAAATTCTCCATTTTCATCCTCATATGGGCTCTGAGTGCGGCTGGCGGCTGAATAATATGCTGTGTCATTATACCGTAGCCTTACCGCCTGCAGCTCGTGTGATGGGCGCGGGGCTACACGGCGGCTGGCCTAATTCGTTACTCTTAATAGTCTGAACAATGGACACATCTGCCTATCTGTTTTGCGCGTGTGGAAAGGGGGGCAGCTCCATTATCGCGCGGCCACTGTGTAAGTTTTCCACTCGCTGGGTTTCAGATAGGCTATGACGAGACTATTTCATTTAAAAGGAGCTTTACAACTAGAAATGCTAAACGTGAAATGTAGGTACTTGCTTGTATTGACAGTGCAGCGCATTGTGGACGTTCTTGTCTTATTCGGGCGCAGGTAGCCGACAGGTATTATAGGCTATGTGTCTTATCAGAGAGTGGGCTGGGTAAAGTCAAGTTGTTCATTTTGAATATCTCCACATGGCCCAGGAATGAACCCGGACGTATAACGGCGCATAAGCTATAGGCTAAGGGGGAGGGTCATTAATATTAATCAGATTCACGCAATTAATAGACTATCTGGAAGTGCTACACAGTGTCTCGTGATAAAATAAATGCCACTTCCTACCCCATTGTATGATGATATTATTTTGGGTGCTAACCGGATGCGTTTGTTATATTGTGTTTTCAGCCATACAGAATTGTGAGTCTATATAATCTACTTGGTGGTGAATATTTTGTGCTCGGCAACTTCCTTAACATCTGACGTCAAGAACGGTGTGTCTCCTTTTGTGTGTTGTGGGGAGAGGTGGGAGGAGACGCTCGAGGCGCATGCGAGTGCGCATGAACATTCAGTTGAAGCTGCAGTGGCGGAGCAATGGACTGAGGAAATCGTAACGGCATCAGGCATGGCTAGAGATGGCGAGGGATATGAGCAGATCGCGTCCACGGCTGCTGATGTGCGGGTAGATGAACGGGGGCCTTAAAAATCTATATCCAAAGTGCGCGGGGAAATAATTTTACAAAATTGGAGAAAAAAAAACAAAGAAAAATACCAGAAAAACGGCAAATACGATACCAACGAAAACAAAAACACTGGAAAACACCAACCAAAGACATAAAGGGGAAGAAGAACGGCAAAACTTTTTTTGTTTCCAATGCGAAGACTTCTTTGGACACTATTCCGTCAGATCAGATAGATGATTTGTCCACAAGCTTGCACGTATAATGAATGCCCAGCTGTCGATGGAGAACATTGGCGATCTGCACGGTGTGGGCCATGAACCAGTGCACACGGCGGAGCTGATGAGCGACAGTCCTCATCACAGGAGCACGGTACCCCATCGCAGCAACCTGTCAGCCCACGCACGCTCAATGGGCATGGCAACAATCCTGGACAGCGGCGACTATCACCACCATCGGCCCCCGGAGCACGGACTAGCCAGCCACCTGCACCCGGCCATGACCATGGCGTGCGAGGCTCCCCACGGCATGAGCATGAGCAGCACCTACACCACGCTGACTCCCCTGCAGCCGCTACCTCCCATCTCCACCGTCTCGGACAAGTTCCCTCACCACCATCATCACCATCACCACCATCATCCTCCCCATCATCACCAGAGGATCCCGGGCAATGTGAGCGGGAGTTTCACCTTGATGCGGGACGACAGGGGTCTGGCGTCGATGAACAACATTTACTCGCCGTACCACAAGGATGTTACCAGCATGGGACAGAGCCTGTCCCCCCTGTCGGGCTCCGGACTAGGTGGCATCCACAACTCGCAACAGGGACTGCCGCCGTATGCACACCCGGGAGCCGCCATGCCCACGGAGAAAATGCTCACACCGAACGGATTCGAGGCACACCATCCTGCCATGCTAGCCCGGCACGGTGAGCAGCACATGTCCGCCTCCTCGGGAATGGTGCAAATCAACGGGATCCACCACCACCCGCACGCCCACCTCAATGCTCAGAGCCACGGACAAGTGCTAGGCTCCGGCCGTGAACAAAACCATTCCTCGGTGCCTGGTTCACAGGTCAACAATGGAGGCAATTCGGGGCAAATGGAAGAAGTCAATACCAAAGAAGTAGCCCAGCGGATCACTACTGAGCTGAAACGGTACAGTATCCCCCAGGCCATTTTTGCCCAGAGAGTGCTCTGCCGATCACAGGGGACCCTATCTGACCTGTTAAGAAACCCCAAACCCTGGAGCAAGCTCAAGTCTGGACGCGAGACTTTCAGGAGAATGTGGAAGTGGTTGCAAGAGCCTGAGTTCCAAAGAATGTCCGCGCTCAGGCTCGCAGGTGAGGGAACACTAGGTAAACACACCTTTTTTTTCTTTCTCTCCCTTCATTGATAAATTGTTTGAACTGTCCACTTGCCTTTGTTTTGGTTGTCAAAATGCATGACCGTTTTATTTCTTCCCATGAAACACAGATGGTCTACACATGTGGCTGAACTGTGCTGTGTGGTGTTTTGAACACGAGTGGGGGTGTGGGGCTGTATTTTTCTAATATCGATCGTGGATTTTTCTGTAAAGTGATTCAGTAGTCAACAATCGTTAAGAATGGCTGTTATTTGACCAGCATTGTGATGTTTTGGTTTACAAAACTTGTAGTATTTGGTCTTTACATCCTGGCCTCTTAATTTAGGCAAAATGTACAATATTTTTCTAAACATGGCCAAGCACGTTGAACGCTCTGATTGGGGGCTGTGTCCCTCGCTGCGGTCAGCTCCATTGTCTCTGTGTGATGGTAGGCTACAGAGAAAGGATAATAGGCGGGTGGATGGCCTGTTTTGGTAACGCTGTTCTCTTTCTGTAAGCCACTAATGTCACTTGGTAAAATATGAAATTCAGCTGGCCCATCATTGCGTAAATGCCGGTTGCGTAAAGTGGTAATGTTCTTTTGTGTGGAAGATTGTGAGAGAGCTTACCACTGCGGCAGGACGGTACGGTGGATGTTTAGGATTGTCTGTGCACTTGACTCTGGTCTGGTGGCTGTGGTGACACGACAGTCCATGTGCATGTGTCTATGGGTCTATTTGCATGGAAGGTGTTTAAAGGCAATGGTCATCAGTGAGGTTTTGGTAATCAACTATTGAGTCTCCATTAAGGTGTCTCAAGAGAATCACAGTCGATGTGAGTGCAGGTCTGGGGCACACGGGTGACTGTCTACTAGTGCAGAAGTCTAGACAGTCCTGTACTTCTATAGCAAGGGAATTGCTTGTTGTTGAACCTAGAGTCATCGTTGTGATTTTCTTATGTCTTGTGGCGCAAGAGAAATAAAAATAACGTTTCCTCTTTCATTAGAACCACCTTCTACGCAGAACCAAAACAAGCTTGATTATTGGAAAATCTCGCTCACTGTGTGTGTGTGTGTGTGTGTGTGTGTGTGTGTGTGTGTGTGTGTGTGTGTGTGTGTGTGTGTGTGTGTGTGTGTGTGTGTGTGTGAGAGAGAGAGAGAGAGAGCAAGTATTGATGGTATAATGAAAGTTTATGATGAATATTGAATGTTTTGCCTTAAATAGCACGAAAATTCAAAATAAATAGCCTGGCGACATAATTCCAAATAATTGACCAATTATTGATAATCAGAGTTGTTTTCAATCATACAATTCATTGAAATAATTACGCCCTACCTTGCTGAGGCCTAGACTTCATTCATTTGCATTAATCAATAGGTCTACTATAAAAAGCTCAGTGGCTATAGCCATAGGCCATAGTTTTGTTGTTTGTTGTGGTACCGGCCCAAAACACATCTAAATAACAGCTGAGTTGTCGTACTATTTTCAATGCACGTTAATAACATTACACATTTGCTGGACGCAGCCTGCCCGGTCATATTTTGTAGGCCTACGGTAAAATCAAACTTGTCTGTGTAACTGCATGAAAATGGATCGATTTTTCGATTCAAAAGTTGTATTCTCCCTAGATTAAATATATCAAGAGTGGGCCTAAATAGTTCAAATTCGTTTGCCTTAATTAACCCAGTATCTTCTGTTTCAATTCTGTTCAATGCAGATAGGCTTATAGGCTTACGTAAAACCATACGAGGTCATTTTAATTTAATAAATCACTGTTGATGTGGCCGTCCATTTACATATGGAATAAAAGTGATATAAAGGGTCCTACATTATTACTCATTTATATGCGTGCATTTTCGATTGCAACAGGGACAGCACTTTTTTGCTGAATTATTTCGGAATTATAGGCTATATTGTATTACACTATTTTGACCTAAATGTTTATTATTTTTTTTTACTTTGTGAGCAGGATCGATCGGCCTTCGTCGACAGCAGTTTTCATTCCTCGGAGGAATTTGGTCTGATTTTGGCGCACTTAGCATGAACTGCGTTTTGATACAAAACTCTGGCTCAACTAGGCCTACATTCGATGCTGACTTTTTGAATAGGCTAATTGTAATAGAACTATTTAAGCATGTCTCCCCGTAAGTCTACTTGAGTGACCGGGCCCTTCATTTTGATTTTGCCGTCTTGGTTTATTGGTGAATGGATTATTTCCATAATAAATGACAACGTAGACTTACGTTCGATGTTGACTTCTTAAACAGGCTAAATGTAATAGAACTAGGCTACAGTAAGCATGTCTCCCCGTAGGCTAGCTCAGTGTCTGTGCCCTTTATTTTGCCCTCTTGGTTTATTGGTGAAGGGATTATTTTCACAATAGATGACAACTAGACTCAAGACCACACCATAAAACGTGAAGTGTGTAGGCCTTACCTAAATATTTTTAATAAATAAATAAATAAATAGGCTACATAAATAAAACCATTTAGACGAGGTGATTTTAGGCTTGGTTAATGTAGGCCTAGGCTTGCACATTCATGAAATTAGTGCCAGACTGTTTAAAGTTCAACGGAATGGCATAATGCAAATCATTTGTAACAATATTTCATTGCATAACATTGTGTTGGGCCTACAACTCTTAAGTTAACGAGCAGGTTCCACTATTAAACTACACTATAATCTTTTTAACAGGGCTTGCAGACACTCGAGAATAATGCACTGGTTTTGTTTTGAGTATTGGCCACTTCATACACCCAAGCAGCTCCTAAGCTTCCCATGTTTGCAGAGTAGGCCTATGCAAATAATGGTCCCCAGCTCTCTCTCTCTCTCTCTCTCTCTCTCTCTCTCTCTCTCTCTCTCTCTCTCTCTCTCTCTCTCTCTCTCTCTCTCTCGCTCTCTCTCTCTCTCTCTCTCTCTCTCTGTGTGTGTGTGTGTGTGTGTGTGTGTGTGTGTGTGTGTGTGTGTGAGAGAGAGAGAGAGAGAGAGAGAGAGAGAGAGAGAGAGAGAGAGAGAGAGAGAGAGAGAGAGAGCGCATTCGTTGTAACACTGATTGTCTTGTTGCATTGTGAAATTGGTGGTTCTAGTGGTGTGTTCAGTTATCTCAGCTTTGTATAATGATTTGCAGGCAAACAGTGACCATCTGATCGTTTGTGTTCGCACTGGGCCGATAAAGAGGTGCTGTGTTATTTTAGCTGATCGCTGGGAAAATACCCTACCTGAGTTCCTGAAGCTTCCGTTGTCAGCGTGGCCTTGTATGGCTTTTGATTTATAGCAACTGATACAGGACCTCATTTGCTTTTGTTAATGTTTATCCAAACTGGAGACACTCGTGCTTGGTTATTTTCTGACTTCCTGAACATCATTTCTAGATAGAAAACTATGTTAGCATTAAAATAGTGAATTGTAAATTATTCAAATAAATGTAGCCTAATGAATGCGCCATTGAAGACAACTGAAGATATTTTTTTTAATCATGAATTCCAGTTAATGTCATTGTGCACGTAAACATGGCTTGGATCTTGGGCCTGTTCTTCGCTTTTTTCCATCACGTGCATATTTTAATAGGCCTATTCATATTTTTATTTTTCATTTCAGGTAGGCCTATAGACCTTTCATACCTAAACATATCGATTTCTTTTTGGGGGGAAGACAACAACCGGATCCCTTTGTACCTTCCTCCTTACGTGGTGCTTGGTCGACCTCTAGTGGTCGAAATGAAGGGCCACATTGTTTGGAACGTCTTTTATGGCCTTGGTCTTTATACTCACGGGAGGAGTAGGGCATACAGCTTTAGTTTGCAGGTCTCCTCACACAGGTTTGTGATTATTTTGCTGTTAAGACAGTGACATGCGAAACACGCGCTGGATGCTTTTAGGGGTTTAACCTGCTTTCAGCACCATGGACAGCACCGCGGTCACCGTCGAGGTTAACAGACAAACGCGCCTGAGTCCAGCCATTTATTGGTGGCCTGTGTGGTTTTATATCACAAATTTAAGGCCTCCACACATTGTGAGAGCGTGAGACCAAGAAGTCCCAGTTCCTCTTGTAAGTGAGGCTTATGTGATTTGTCTGTTTGTTTGAGTTATTTTTGATGGCTAGGCTAACCTGCATAGAGAAAGTACCCTCGCTTCAATCTAGGAAAATCTTATCATCTCGTTTTACATATGCATATATGAATTTTAATTCCCTAATTAAATTCTAGCTAGTTTGGATGCATCAATTGCAGTAAGCTGATGCTGATATGTATAGCTGGAGCTAATGTGTGTAACTAAATTGTAGGCCTATTTGGTCCCAGGTTGCCTGAAATGAACTCACTAATGGTAACTGACTATGAACAGAGTTGATTTCGGAGTTGTCATCATAATACTTATTTTAACCTATGCCATTGGTCTGTCATACGATTACAAATAAGAACATTATTAAAAAGAGAATTGCAATTCTACAATGTATCATGTTTATTCAATATTCTAATGAAGGCGGGGGAAAGCTAACCATATTAGCATTGATTAGTAACCTAGCTACATTAGCAACACTTCAGCACCACATAGCTATACTGTATTTGTCAGAGCTACTGGTTAAATTAGCTCAATTAGATCAGTTCCTATTAGAGCATCAGTTGAGATGGAAAACTTATTAGTGAAATCACACATGATTGCACATGGTAGAACCACATGGTTTGGGTTTGGAATATCACATGTTTACTTGTGGAATCTGGGCTACTCGTGCTTTGATTGCTGTTTTTATTGATACAGTTTGGTGTCTCTGTTTGATTGTGCAATCATGCAATTATAAAAAAAAATATCCTGTGTACTGTTAATGGTGTGTATATGACTGTCCTTAGTTTATTTCTATAGTAAGGTATAATACTTTACCTTGCATGAGTTACCTCATCTGCTTCATCGTGCATTCCCTTCCTGTTATGGATGTGTGTATCTGTATGTCTGTCTGTCTACCAGTCTATCTGTCTGTGTGCATCTTGGATTGATGTTTCGATCGGCTTGGTGTGATATTTCTATGTGTGTCCCAGGTCGGTAACTTAAGACTAATGGTTTGATTGGTGATGTGCAACATTGGCATCAATAACTTTACATTGGTGTTTTGATTGGTGATGGTGAGGTGCAATGTATGTACCTTCAGACTTTCTTTGTTGATGGACAGTAGGCTATATGCATTTCTAGGTGCAGTTACTTTCTTTTTGTCTTTAGACTGTTGTTTTGATTGGTTTAGCTTTCATGTATCGATCAAGACAGCTGTTTTGATTGATGATGTGTGATGTACCTTCATATCTTAATACATTTACACTGTTGATTTGATCAGCAATGTGTAACGTATGTGCTTTTAGACTGCTGTTTTGGTTGGTGTTATATACTATATACATAGACTGTCGTTTTGATCATTGGCAGGGAAATGTACTGTAGCAATGTGCTTTTAGGCTTGTTTTGATTGATGAGATTTAAAGGTGCACTGTGTAGGATGGCGGCCAGAGTAGGTATTGAAACTCTGTTTGTTTAATCTGTGCTATCTTTTGCCAAATTTGATCTTTTCATGAATGTTAAGAAAGTAATAAACTAACATTAACTAGTATGACCAAAGTATAGTAAGTTCTGCAGGTAAAAACGTCAAACGAAACGAAAATTCAAAATGGTTGACATGGAGCTGATCCACCTTTTCATGTATTTTCCCAGTGATAATGGATGCTTAAAATTTGATAGTGGTGATAAGTATTTGTGAAAAAGGTAACATTTGTGAATTAGCAGCATGGATTCTGGAAATAAACTACTAAGTATCCATCTTTTTATTTAAATCTCTGTTTGATTGCTGAGGTGTAACATCCAAATCTGTTATATTCCCTTCCCTTCCCTTCCCTTCCCTCCCCTTCCCTTCCCTTCCCTTCCCTTCCCTCCCCAGCCTGCAAGAGGAAGGAGCAGGAGCATGGCGGGGGCAAAGGGGACCGTGGTGGTGGCGGCGGCGGCAGCCTTGCAAAGAAGCCTCGTCTGGTCTTCACCGACGTCCAGCGCCGGACTTTACACGCAATATTCAAGGAGAACAAGCGTCCGTCCAAGGAGCTCCAGATCACCATCTCCCAGCAGCTGGGCCTGGAGCTGGCCACCGTTAGCAACTTCTTCATGAATGCGCGGCGGCGGAGCCTGGACAAGTGGCAGGACGATGGCTCCCACCACTCGGCCAACTCCAATTCCTCATCCAGCACTTGTACCAAAGCATGAAGGAGGAGTACGGGGGCCTATACGGTTATATAGGCCACAGTGACTGAAACACAAAAAAAACCTTTCGGTGGAAAAGCTTTAACTAGAATAAACCAAGAAAGAAAGATGACAAACAAACAAGAGAAAACCCTCTAGACAGCGAGTTTGCCCTTAAAACTTGTACAATACTGATATTTATAATACCCAAAGAAACAAAAAACCAAAGACTTTGTTTGACCTGTTGTGTTGAAAGACCCTTGCTCTGCAACACTTTCACGTCTGATGTACTGCAAAAAAAGGTTACTCTGAAATCACAGTGGTACCATAAGCCCACATCTCTACTGCGCCCTGCCTCCCACTGTCACTGTCATCTTTCAACGTGACTGGTTCAAATGGACATTATTTTGTTTGTTTCCCTTAACTGTCTCAGCTTGTCCCAGCTTGGACTCTCAATCTCTGCCTCTTAAGTATGTGTTGTGCTTGATTGTGTTGCAGTCAGATGGGAGAGGTTTGTTGTGGGGCACCCCAAGGAGAAAAGCACTGTGGTGCAGCCCAGACAGGTGGCCACTTAGCTGGGGCGGAGTGGGGAATGGCCCTGGGTGACTCACAGCGGAGGCAGCATGCTTGCCAAGGCTTTGTAGTCAGTCAGTTATATGTGTGTGTGTGTGTGTGTGTGTGTGTGTGTGTGTGTGTGTGTGTGTGTGTGTGTGTGTGTGTGTGTGTGTGTGTGTATGTGGAGGTGTGTAAGCCCCTTTCCTTCAACAATTTGGGCACCACCAGTACCTACGAGGTCTGGGGATGTTTTGGCAGGATGGGGTATAATCATTTGCAGTGGATACTTTTTTGAGATGTCACCCTCTAGACGATATAGTGCTTTCTTCCTACTTGTAGGAACACGCTTCCAAACCAAAACTGTTGTAAAATCACACCAATCATTTTGTGATAACCAAAGAGATAACAACTGCGTATTGTTTCAGGAAAAATGATCCAAAGAATTTTGACTGATGTTAACTATATGTGTACTTATTTTGCAAAAATATGTAGACCAACCAAAGACTAATCACACAAAAAACACAGAAACAGACAGATAAACCAAAAAATACAAGCTAACCAAACAGATTTAGGAACAATGGATTCCTATGGGACCATGTATTTCCAAAGGAATAAAACCAAATGACAAACTCACTCTAAGATAATCAACCAAGCCACAGGTTTGGCATGAATGTAAAAATGGACATGTACAAACGTTATAAACCCGTCTAACGATTGCAGACACTCCCCGTCAATAATCCATGTATGTCAAAAGCCTGTGCTTGTGGTGCAGTGTTGATATCACTCCTTATGTTCAGGGAGAGTCTTCTCTAAAGCTTTAAATAGTATTCCACAAACGTTGTGTAAACAAACATGCCAGCGGCTATCAACCAAAGATATCTAATAACCAGTATACAGTAGATCGTTTCCTGTCCGTGTGTAATGTAATCACTTTGTCATAGATCTATCCTCCACAATCTCAACATGTCAGCATGGTATAATGTGAATATTTATATATCGAATCCAAAGATAAATAGATCAGAGCATAGATTATCATACAGAAAAGGGCAAACGCAGCCACCAACACCAGATCATTGCAGTTTCACAGAAATTACCCAAAGATTCCAAAACGCAGAGAGGACTGAATTGTCAGTCAGTCGACTTTGCCATATATTATCTACTATTTCATAAACTCCAACCTCCAAAATATCCCAGTTTTGCATTTTGACTACTGATGTGCCTTCTTGAACAAGTAACCAAAACGTCAGTCCCTGACCAGAGATACCGTCTCTGTTGTGAGCATAGGTTAAAGTCATGGGTGTGACTTCTGTCAAATATAATATATCTATCCCTTTGCTAGTAAAATCTGTTGAAGATAAGACATCAATGTTAACACAGGTGCTCGGATTGTACTTTACTGAGAGATTGTACTTGAGTGTATGTCAGTATCATGATCACAAAACCATGTCAAGAATGTTTCATCTCTCCGCACACCTCTTCTTTAACTGAGGTCATATAGAATATGTATGTATTCCATCCATGCCACAACTAGGAAGAAAGCACTACACATAGTTTGTCCTAAGTGGATGTTCTAAGCATTCCCTTTCTGACAGGCTCGTTTGAAGGATGACAGAACTGTTCAACCAGTTTCCTGGCCTTGTTGTCTCTGTTTGTGTGGTTAATGATATCCTACCGAAGCGAAATGTAATTCGGTGAACTGTTTGTGTGAGTTATAGAAATGTGCTTGTACTACAAAAACAAAGTGAAGGTAAAGAGTTCCTCCCGAGAGAATCACAAAAAGTGACGAAGCGTTTAGAAAAAAAGAAGAAGGCAAAACTTGCGAAGACCTACTTCAAATTTCTATGTGTGAACCAAAGATGCTACCTCACTCAGTTTCCATGTGGTGATTTCTATCACTTTAATGATACCAAAGATTACCAAAGATGTTTTTTCTCTTTGCACGGCCTACATGATGAATGATGTGGTGGAACAGGTGGTGTGACCCCTCCCCTTCCCATCCAAGCCCCTCCCTCTAGCCATGCCATGCCATGCCATGCCCCCCCTTCACAAAGCCCCACCCCTTCTGCTCTGTGTGATATCTCTCCGCTCATCAACATGCGCAAACAAATAAAAGCTACAGGCAGACATGTTGCAAAACTTTACTAAGAAAAATACTCACAGGACGAGTGCCTTGCTTGAACCAAAGTGTTAAACCGCTGTTGACCTCCGTGATCTCACCTTCTACTCTTTGAATACCTCAGCCTATCGACGGGCCACTGACAAAGGAAAAAGGAGAAAGGAATAATTATGTCACCGTGGTGCTTTTGCCAGTGCAACCATGCAATGAAACATACCAAAGGAATCTTCTTTTTTTGTTTTCGTCTTTTTATTTTATTACCACTTCTTTGCTGACAAGCCAAAGCTCCTTTCTCCTCCTGGGCCCACTATTTCCCCCATGTGAATCCACTCCAACTGCAGATAACCACCCACTTCAATCATACCAACCTCCCCCTCGCCCTCCCCGCCTCCCCCTTCCCTCCCATCACCTCTAGTTATATCCACCATCTTGGCCGTGCATGTCTCTTTTACCAATGTTTGAATACCTCATAGTTATAAATCCGTAGGGTTCTGTTGTATAGAGAGTCTATGTGATTTAAGGCAAAACTGAACTAGTTTGGTAATTGTTAAACGTTACTTCAAAAAAAGATTTATGATAATTTATTTTGACGTTTTTTTGGGCCGAATTGCTCTGTTTCTTGGTCATGATGGACAAGTTTCAAATGATACTGGATTGAAGCTTGGGAGGGAAAGATAAAGCTTATTTTTTATCGAGGCGTTGTGTTATTCTGATATTACGATAATGGTAGACCATTCTTTTTTACAGGGTAAAAACCAACTGCTGTGATGACGTGTTTATATTTTCCCTTTTCTCTACTTCTGTGTTTGTGATTTAATTTAATGGCATTTTTGTATTGCTTATCCCCTGTTTTAATTTATGCATTTGTAGAAAATATAGATTTGTATATAGTAGGTTTCGAAAACACTCACACACAAACAAACACACACAGAAATACACTCTACAGTACATACACACAAAGCAGACACGTTTTACGTTACAGCCTTATGTTTCAAGCATACACGTGTTAGGGGGGAAGTGGGATCGAGACCCCCTCGCGTTTGTTTCTGGCACTTCAACATGTGTTCTTAATACTGCCAGGCCCTGAGGCATTTGATTTGCTAACAGAAACAAAGTTATGAAGGGGTTACTTTGTTACTCAGCAGGCAGATAGCAGTGTACATGTTTCTTTTTTTTCTTTTCTTTTCAACTTTTCAAAATGTGGTTACTTTATGGGTATTACTGCACATCCAAAGATTTATAAAAACAAACCAAAAAGACGAAAAAAAGACAAAAAAGATGTATAATGTTTGAAAAAAGCACTGGCATTTGTGAGGTAGACTTATTGAGTTTTTGATTTGCCATTCGCACGGGTATAGAAACTAGAAGGCGTAGGGACTATGTAGACAAGCTAATTCCAAACATTTGGGGAATCTCCTGTTAAGTGTACAATCTGACATTGTTTTTTGTTCTATGTTGTTTTTCTTTCTTTATGTGTCTCTGAGATGAGGGCTGCAAGTCCTGTTCTTCTCACTTTGCTGTCTCATTGCACAGAGTCACGGTGGAGCTTTAGACTGGGCAGCAGGTCTGCCGAGAAGGCCGTGTCACGTTGCTGGGTACATTTTTATTCACGTGGCGCGGCATGTCTAGAGTTCCATCTAGTATCTGTTCTTTTTCTTGGTGGAGAACTTGTGTAATGACAATGAGCAAAGTCTAATAAATCTACAAAGAAAGCTTACCCAAGAAATCAAGTGTGTGCGTGTGTGTAGGGCTGCATGGCTCCGACTGCCACCCCTTTCCATTTTTGTTTTTATTTTGTTCTTTTATGAGGAAAATTTCAAATGAACCCAAAAGCTTCCCAGTCTCAATGTTTCTATTGTCTAGTTTTTAAATATTCTGGTTTGCTAAAAATTAACAATAACATTGCCTATCATTTAGCCGTGGTGCTGAACAATTCTAAAGCACTTACAGCAGCTTTTGCAAATTGGGTACTAGACTTTTGATTGACAAAATGGTCTCCATTAACTCAACACTGTATAGTAGACCTACACTCCAACCTTTATCTTCAAACAAAGTGAACACTTAATAATTTTGAATCTACTTTCGACTCAAAGTGGTTATGGAATTACATGTTTTGCCCTGTCACAAGACAGAGTGTGTTAAAGGTTGTTTTGTTTTTCTTATTGAGACGCACTGGGAGCAACGAACAACTTTTTAAATATGTGTGAAAGATGTTTACTTCCCATTGGGATTCTTTATCTGTGTTGTTGATATCCACACAAAAGCCTGCAAACAGTGCAGGATGACATTCCTTCTCAAGACAGAAACCAACAGTACTAAGTTCCAACTCTGCTTGTAGTGCAATGTTTTGACTATTCCTTGTGTATCTGTGCTGTTAAGTCAGAGTTGCTTTTTCTTTTCTGTCCTCATTTGATATTCATGATTTATTAATACGGAGTTCCCCTATGACTGATGGCTTGGCTACATGAACCATAATAATATCAAAAGGCGCCTAAGACAATCATCTGGAAAACAAACACGATAGGTTGATTTTGATTACTGTCCAAGGGGGACTTCTTCCTGCGATGATTAATACAAAGAAGGTGGAAGATTTTGATAGAAACGAATAATAAACTTGCTGACATTTTTCAAACAGATAGTAGCTGTTTCTGCGTTCACATTTACATTTCAAACAGAGTGAATGTTACACATCAGGCACATCTCCCTCCCTCCCTCTCTCCCTCTCTCCCTCTTCCCTCTTCCCTTCTCTCTTTCTCTCTTTTTCTTCCTCTTCCCTTCTCTCTCTCTCTCTCTCTCTCTCTCTCTCTCTCTCTCTCTCTCTCTCTCTCTCTCTCTCTCTCTCTCTCTCTCTCCCCCACACACACACACACTGTCTCTCATTTTCTTTTCCGTGGATATGTCTGTACTATCCAAAAGCATCTTATGTGTTTTGTGTCTGGTAATCTAGGGCAACACTATAGGTGTTACTCCCAGGTGGTATCTTTGTAATGCTTCATGGTTATTTGATTAGTCATTTTTTTAACAGTTTATTTTCCTGTCTCTCTGCTTTTGCTACTGTTCTCCCTATGCCGTGCAATATCATCTGCTGTGTTTGCTAAGCAAAAAAAAAAGAAAAAAAGGAAAAAAAGAGAAGCAAGTGATGATGTCATCATGCTTTTTTCAGTGTTAAAATGTTTCAGCATTTCTGTAGTCGCAAAAATGTAGAAAAATAAAAAAAATGGTTGGTTTTCCAGCATATCAAATGCAGACTCTTTCCATTATTCCTTTATTTACATGTACACTCCACACACAATGATATTAGGAAGACCTAATGTGTGGATTACACCAGTGACGTGCAGTGAAGGGTATGGTAGGGTAGGCAGTAAATATAGAATATATATCTATTTATATATATATATATATTAACGGTGGGTTCGGTCCTCCCCCAGAAAAAAATGTATTTCTTAGATGCAATTTCCTGCATTTTAACCAAATCTGGAGAGTCACTATCAGCTAAAAACTTTTACAAAAGACTAAAAACTTTGAACAAATAGTCCCCTTTCATGCAGATCTGAAATGTAACGTGTGTGTGTGTGTGTGTGTGTGTGTGTGTGTGTGTGTGTGTGTGTGTGTGTGTGTGTGTGTGTGTGTGTGTGTGTGAGAGAGAGAGAGAGGGGGGCCTTATGCCACAAGGTAAGGTTTGAATAGGCAAATAGGCCTATTCACATAAACATGCTGATATGGTCTTTAATGTGCAACAAATTAGTAGGCCTATGTTTCTCTAAATACTGTAAATATAAAGTAGGCTATAAGATGCCATCAGTGCTTAACCACCACAGCTCTAATAACTAAATAAGTAAATAGGCTACACTATTTAGACATTTGGACATTGTCAGTAGACCTAAATCTGAAACAATAAGTGAAAACATAATTTCAATTTCTTGAAAAGGCCAGCTACACTTATTTGTTTTGCCAAATTGCCAAATTAGCTCCAGGACCCATACTTTGTAGGCTACACCTTTAAGGACCTGTAGGCCTACATTTTACAATAATAATTTAGAAAGCTACAACATTTTGGGGAAAAAGCTTTGACTTTTGGCTTTTAGCAGTTGATTTTGTTGCTCTTCTGTTTATTCTGTTGCAAATGCCAGGGCGTTTCACATGGATGGAGGGTGGCACAGTGTAGCCTACTTTTGAAGATAAAATGTCTAGTTCACCAACTGTGAATCACACCATAGCATGTGAGGGGGAAACGATTTACATTTAGCAATAAACCAACCTAGGTAACAGCTCCTGCCTCACTGCCGCGTTTTGTGCTGATAATCAAACACTCACAGACAAGAAGGAAAGTAGGCAAGGGGGCGGGTTGCTTGCAAACATGACCCGTGCATTCAGACAGTATCGAGTAAACCAACGAAACCACTTCTGAGACTCATTCTTGTGCGTGATAGTATTCTCAAACACTTCAGCTACGGTTGTGCAAGGTGTTTCAAATAAAGTCAATTTGTGAGTGCGGAAGCACTCCGAGAAACCATCCCCAGTCAATCGTCCTGTTCCACGTTGATCTCGACTCGCACACCGCGCACTTCAAAAGAACGCAGCTGCACTTGCTAACAGGCTCCACACAACTCACGCATTGCGTAGTCATCATCATAATAAATTAGGGAAATGGAGTCATGTCGTACGCTCAAAAAACAATCTCGCGTCCATAATAACACACACACGGTCTATTCATGTCCACCACCGCACAACCAATCTTCAACGTCAACACCCTGACAAACGGTGACAACAAAAGGCACCACGNCAAAACTTGAGCATGTTCATGTTAAAAGGCTACCCGCAGCATAATAATTAGATGAATCTTACCTTAAAGCAGAATCACAAGTAGGCTGTGTTTTTCATGCAAGCTAGTTCCATTAAAAGCCCGGGGTGGTTGACATGATGAAGACATTTTGTCCCAGTGCAAACTACTTGAAGCTGCTACCCATCTGATGTTGAATATTTCCACAATGCAGCGATTGCAAACGGCTCAGCTGTCTGTCACTTGAACCGTCTTTCTTGCTACTTCTCGACATTTTTTAAAATAATAAAGACACAAAAGCCAAAGACTGCCATGTTTTCTTTCCGATACGGCTAGAGATTTGAACAAGTCTTGCCTTGCTAGTTGTTGCTATCATAGCTGCCTGTAGGGCAGAAATTGGCTACTACCTGAATTGTAACAATTTTTCATTTTGGGCGCTGTGATTGGCTCACATACTCCCGCCACAGAGTAAAGGCTCTGCTTTTAGTCCCATTGACAAGCTATGTGACAACTTAATACGCATGCGCAAACTTCTACATTGACAGCATTGAAGGCAGGGTAGGCAGAGGAAAAGCGAGCCTTACCGGGCTGCCTGGCTGGCATTCGAAAGCTCTGCTTTCAGCCTGTCTCTGCTACCAGCCGGGACTGCGCGTTGCCACGGCAACCTGCCCAAGCCTGAGCGCTTTGCTTCGTGCGATTACTTAGGTTTTTGATCGTTGTCCTGTGTATACTGTACTTTAAACAGCTCATAATTTATGCTGAATCAATGTTATTGTTGTGTAGGCCTATGTGAACTCTGAAGAATATTTTTTTTAAACACGTGTTAGTTTTTATTTTTAAGACATTTATCCCAGGGTAGGCACTGCCTACCCTGCCTACCCTGACCGCACGTCTCTGGTCATTACACAGATACCTGCTAAGTCATAATGAAATTACATATAAGTAGAGATGCACCGGATCCTGATTTTTAGGATCCTGCCGGATCCGGAACCGGATACCGGATCCTACGAAAGGGTTGAAACACATAGCCAACTTGCACACGTGGGCCCTTTTTTACGTTAGTGCAAACTATTTTAAGACTCCTTGGCTTACTGCCACACTGCCTTCAACGACCGCTTGCAAAGGGCTTTCACTCCATGCAGCGATTGGGGCTGTGAAAGACTGACTGAAAAGCCTAGGCTACGTAAAAAGTAGAGATGCCCCAGATCCTGATTTTTAGGTAACTGCCGGATACCGGATCCACTGTTTAAGATCGTGCCGGATCCGGATAGTCTGAAAAAACCCTATTATCCTGCCGGATCCGGAACCGGATCTTGGATCCTGTACATCTCTACATATAAGCAAATGTTTTAATTTTACTTGGTGAGAGTCACTGAACCACAAATATGTCTAGCCCTGACTTCATAGTTATGCTGATGTTCACATGTTACAGACCCATATTTATCGTATTGGTATGTGTAACGGAGGCTAACTAGCACAGAGTTGGCGTGGAACGTTGGTAAAAACCTCCCTCCGATAGCCTCATACAGTCTCGTGCCGTTGGGCCGAGAGACTAGTCTCTTGGCCCAGCGGTATCGTACTGTGTCTCCCATTGCCGAACCGTTGTAGTTGACGAGGTCGCACGTTCGATCCCCGAGGGGGGTGAACAGGTGCAAGATGACCTTCGTCACAGTGGTGCCGCTGACCCGGGATGGGAGTGAGGTTTAAGGGGGAGAGTGTAACGGAGGCTAACTAGCACAGAGTTGGCGTGGAACGTTGGTAAAAACCTCCCTCCGATAGCCTCATACAGTCTCGTGCCGTTGGGCCGAGAGACTAGTCTCTTGGCCCAGCGGTATCGTACTGTGTCTCCCATTGCCGAACCGTTGTAGTTGACGAGGTCGCACGTTCGATCCCCGAGGGGGGTGAACAGGTGCAAGATGACCTCCGTCACATATGCATATATCACAGTATGTTGTTCAGCAGAATCATGTCAGTATTTTTTGAAGTCTTTGCTTTGCTACAGACTTTGTTTTATAATCAGTTAACAAGTAAGACAATTAATGGATTTTTAGCACATACACACATATTCAACACACATCGTCAGAGCAATCATTAGTCATGATGTGCCATGATGGCACAGCCATGTGTGAGAATGAGTCAGATAGAAGAGTGAAGGGGACCTGCTTGATACCATCTGAGGAAAATCTCTACTGAGAGGGATATAGATCACACGCGACCGAAACACGTCTGCTATCAAAGGTGTCCATGTATTAATAAAGGACTTTTAATACGGACTACAGAGTGCCTCGGACCCTCTCTCTCTCCCTACTACTAATTTAATAAGATCATACCTTACAGGTACGTACAGTATATCGACTGTCAATAAGGTCATACCTTACAGGTACGTACAGTATATCGGCTTTCAATGCTATAACATCTGAATGGAGATTTCAACTGCCCTCCTGCCTGTCTCATTGTTTCTGCTTCTGATAATGGTTTGGTAAAATATGAGCCAAGAATTTTGCTTTCTAAATCAAGAATCTCCACCTCCTTTCCACCACCTGAATTTAGCAAAGAGTCAGATTGCTTATATTGCTTTATATGTACTATATCCTTGGGCAATTATCTTAGTATGTGCTTTGTGCTATTAAACTGTCTGGAAACTAACAGCATAACTCAACAAAAGTTAGCATAACTCAACAAAAGTTAACATAACGAATACCAAAAATCAATATAAATGATTACAGCTTTAATGGTTCAAGAGTTAGGTCTTGGGATTGGAAGGGTGTCGGTTCAACTTTTGCTCCAAGGGGAAAATGTGGGTGGGAGAGTGAATCACGTACTATCCTGCAGCCTCATCCAATGCCCTTGAGCAAAGCACCATGTCCATAAACATGTACATCAGTGGTCTCCAATTATTTTCCCCAAGGGCCAAATTATGTAGCGCAAATGAGGCAGAGGGCCAAACAAATCGCCCGACCCTATGGCCACAGATAGCACACATATATGTTTTCATTTGTTTCAATCTCATGGCGGGTCAAATGTTTGCCATGCCCGGGCCGAATCCGGCCCACGGACCGCCATTTGGAGAACACTGATGTGCATCAACATAATCTACTTGGATAAAAGTGTCAGTTAAATAACTTAAACACGCACACAAACAGCAACATCTTCTAAGGCTTGGCAGGCAACCGTTTGCCCCCCCAAACCACTACACGGTGAACCACAGCTCACACTTAAAACAATAGTAGTGGTGATTTGCTTCCAATCTTTTAATTTTTTCTTGGGGGCAGACCCGAGAATCACCTTTGCACAAAAAGCCATTTAAACCACTGAAAGTATCCTCTGTAGCCTCTGTAGACAGAATGCCAGTGGTATAAATATAGAATAGACAAAAGTCAGTTATGTCCTCTCTTTTTGCCTCAAGCACACCACCCTTTAACCACATGCTGTGCTTCATATCAACAATAACAGCAAGGGCACAGTCAGATTAATAGTTTTATGGCAGATGCAGCCGCAAAACTCATCTGATCATCAGCCTTCCCACGCTCAATCTGCTGCTTCTCTCGAGCCTACTCCACCGCAGTTAGTCACAAAGCCCACGTCATGCACTACATGATCCTGTACACCCACTCACCCCAACGCACTGTACGCTTCTTCCATCTGGATGGGTAGAGATAAAGCCA
Source organism: Engraulis encrasicolus (assembly GCF_034702125.1). NCBI lineage: Eukaryota > Metazoa > Chordata > Actinopteri > Clupeiformes > Engraulidae > Engraulis > Engraulis encrasicolus. The sequence continues at coordinate 11,757,704 of NC_085878.1, forward strand.
AAGGCTTAGCTTGGACACATCAACCATGCAAAACCTTGTGTGTGCAATGTGACCCTATTATACTAAATCATATTTATTTTTAAACATCCCACGCACAGTGTATCTACATTTAAAGTAGGTCACAGTTTAAAAACTGTGTAACTGTGTACACACTGTGGATACCTTTGTTCATAAAATTATATACAACATAATTAAATCATGTCTCCTAATGTCTTCTAAGGTACAATTTATTATCCTAAAGGGAATATCTTGTATCTTTTTAGGTAGGCGACAAACACCTAAAACGTAATATTACATGAAGGTTAATAGTATACCCTGAAGTGAAAGTGAAGGGAAAGCGTGAAAGCCCACCTGGGAAAGTCCAACTCTCATTGTCATTGTGACACAGCACCCCACAGTACACAACTGTTCACTGCACACTGCACAGAACGAAATTGCATTTTATGCCTCACCCGTGCAAAGGGGCAGCCCCCAATGGTGCCCCAAGGGAGTAGTGCGGCGGGACGGTACCCTGCTCATGGTACCTCAGTCATGGAAGAGAATGGGGGAGAGCACTGGTTAATTACTCCCCCCACCAATCTGGCTGGTCTGGAGTCCAACCGGCAACCTTTGGGCTGTAAGTCTGACACCCTAACCGCTTACCGATGACTGCCCATACTGTACCCTATACTGTATGTGGCTTAATCTCGCTGTATTCATAACCCTTTATCATGAACTTACATTGCATCATACATTACACCTGAGTTAGGGTAAAGGTTAGGTTTTTGTTAAGTGTATGAAGAGTGTAGGCCAATGTAGTGTTCTTACATGTAGACACACGGTACCAGGCTGTGTTTACTACTGTACAATGTTTATTTCCATCTAAGCCTCAGGAGCCAATTCAATTGACCAATTTCCCCTGTGGAATATTTGGAAAATAGACAGCCAATTTCTTCAACTCCTTCAGTTATTTATGCTTTGTTTGACTGTTTTCCAAATGGACAGGTGAATTTTGACAGCATGCTGCATCACCCTCACAACTCCACTATCACTATCACCCCCAGGGGTGTCAAACGTAAAAGTAAAAGTGAATGTAAATGTTTGGTGTAGTTACAACACTTGCACATGGCACTACATAACTGTTACACCATTTACTCCCTTGTACCTAATGAGACTGTGTTGTTACTGAAAAACAGTGAAAACCTAACTAGGACCCACCACAAACTTGATCCAACCAGTGCACAGTTAGCTGATCGTAAGACAAGTACACAGGTCTACTGGTTACTAAAAAAAGGAACAGAAAACTTCTTTCTTTTTTTTACTTTTACTTTTGACACCTCTGATCACCCCTATTAGATACAGTATATCACAAAAGTGAATACACCCCTCACAGTTTTTTCAGATTTGTGAGTATATCTTTTCATAGGAAAGCATTGCAGAAATTTCACTTTGACACAATGATTAGTGACCTTTTAACAACTTATTTAGCCACTTAAATTTCTTGTTCACTCAGAAAAAAACACAATACAGCCATTAATGTTTGAACATGTACTCACAAAAGTGAATACACCCCAGATTGAAATCCGATAGAGAAGGGGCTGTGTTGGCTCGAATCGTCTCGAAATGAAACGAAATGAAAAGGGATGAAAAGGGAGGTCATCAGTGTGCGTTTCAACCTTTCTTTGCATTGAACTTTTACATTTTGAGTCTGCATCTGGCTTAAATAGATTGGTGTGAGATTTGAATGCAATCCTATGGAGAATATCATGATCTGCTTCAGTAGTCACAGTGCATGTTGACATGCATGTTTCTTTTAGGTGTATTTCAGATTACCAATGTTGACAGCATCCATGCATCCCCAAACCATGTCAGTCCCACTACCATGCTTGGCTTTTGAGAGGATACACTTTTTTGTAAAACTCACTTGTTTACCACCACACATGCTTGACACCATCTAAAGCCAATTTGTTTATCTTGGTCTCAAGAGAGATGAACAGACCAAGGATATGGATCACTGGTACCATGTTGTGTGATCTGAAGAGACCAAGATAAACAAATATACTTTAGATGGTGTCAAGCATGTGTGGTGGTAAACAAGTGAGTTTTACAAAAAAAGTGTATCCTATCAAAAGCCAAGCATGGTAGTGGGACTGATATGGTTTGGGGATGCATGGATGCTGTCAACATTGGTAATCTGAAATACACCTAAAAGAAACATGCATGTCAACATGCACTGTGACTACTGAAGCAGATCATGATATTCTCCATAGGATTGCATTCAAATCTCACACCAATCTATTTAAACCAGATGCAGACTCAAAATGTAAAAGTTCAATGCAAAGAAAGGTTGAAACGCACACTGATGACCTCCCTTTTCATCCCTTTTCATTTCGAGACCATTCTAGCAAACACAGCCCCTTCTCTACCGGATTTTCATCTGGGGTGTACTTACTTTTGAGAGTACATGTTCAAACATTAATGGCTTTATTTCGTTTTTTTTCTGAGTGAACAAGAAATTTAAGCGGTTAAATATGTTGTTAAAAGGTCACTAATCATTGTGTCAAAGTGAAATTTCTGCAATGCTTTCCTATGAAAAGATATACTCACAAATCTGAAAAACTGTGAGGGGTGTATTCACTTTCGTGATATACTGTACATCACTGGCTCCTGAAAATATCTCATTGTAATATTCAAAATCATCCAGGTTCCTTTAAGCCTATTCATAAAGCCGAAAGCCAAAAGGCCAACTGGGAAACTAAAACTCCCATTGTCATTGTGACACAGCACTCCACAGCAAAGAAGTGTTCACAGCACACAAAGAAAGTGCATTTATTCCTCACCCGTGCAAGGGGGCAGCCCCCAATGGCGCTCCAAGGCAGCAGTGCGACGTGATGGTACCATGCTCAGGGTACCTCAGTCATGGAGGAGGATGGAAGAAAGCAATGGTTAATTACTCCCCCCACCAATCTGGCGGGTCGGGAGTCGAACCGGTAACCTTTGGGCTACAAGTCTGACGCCCGCCCTAACCGCGTACCCATAACATTGCCCCACTATAACGTACCTTTGACCATGTTGCCACTCCTTTTCATATCCACCCATGTCCATTCACAACATCCCATCTCCGCTATCCTTCGAGTGTAGTACCCTCTGCTGTGTTGCCCTGGCACTGGAACGCCTTATCACCTGCCCATGGCAACAACAGCAAAAAAGAAAACCCTTAACATCACAGCACATTATTTTCATGGCATTTGCACACACACACACACACACACACACACACACACACACACACACACACACACACACACACACACACACACACACACACACACACACACACACACACACACACACACACACACAGTTTACTGACTTCTCATGGACACCAGATGGCAGCACATAACAATATCTCTTGTGAAATTTTTCATGGACAGACATTACTTCAATTCAGCTCATCCTTGCACAAAGAGACAAAGAGATTGCTACATCACAAAGTAAATCTATTGCAACGCAACCCCCTACAAGTAAACAAGTGAACAACAAGCAACTATGTCTTTATTATAAACCAATTTCAGTGGAAATATGCGATAATCTTATGTATGCTACTGTAGGGTAATTGGTGGTCTTCTTTTGGGTCATCATCGCCTGTGCCAATTTCACACAAAAGAAATTCTGGTTTTAGGCCTACTGGAATCAAATTGACCAGCAGCATTGCAGCAGACCAAACTGGCCCAATCTGTTAGGCCTAAGTTACTACCTACCGCCAAAGAAACTCAAGAGAAAGAACAATCTCTTGGCGGGGAATGCATTGGCCACGGTGTAGTACGGGGGCGTTGCCTGAGGACACGAGTGGATGGAAAATTAACTCCCTTGCGCATGGTCATTGGTCAGTGGGTGCGATGGATGCCATTTTCGTACTCCCTTGCACATGGTCAGTGGGGGCGACACCATGATGGATAATTTGTGGCCAAGTAATGACAGCTGTTGGTCAGCAGTAATTGCTGGGGGTAATTAAGGACAGCTGACAGACATTCACGCTGTCCTATGACCTGTTCCACAGTGAATAACATTTCCGTACTCCCCTCGCCATCATTTCCTACTACGCTGTTATGACGTGAGTAAGCCCTCTTGTCTCAAGCCTCTTTGCTACCGCTTAGGTTGTGATGGGCTACCATGCAGACCTAATCAAAGTAACGCAATCCATCTGTGCTTTAACCATTTTAATGACAAGTTAACCATGGATAGGCTTACAAGAACGTTTGCAATCTTGGCCTATCTAATCAGCAAGATGTGGGTGGGTCCGAGCCTCCAGAATTCAGATCAATAATCATGGCCACCAAATCCAATTTGCAAAGCCAACCTGGCAAACATCTTCTACAATGTTGAACGAGGAATTAACTATTGGAATGAGACGCAGACAGAAAGCTTCTTCTTACCATAGCCTAATGCAGAAAGCCTGTTTCTTGTCATAGGCAGGCCCTATGCATTATCACATTAATGCCTGTATGCCTATCAATCAATGTAGGTCTTGTCCAACTTCAATCTGTTTCTACCATGTTGCCCAGAGGCTTTTCATAGTCGACTCTACCAAACATAGGCTACCTGATGAATGTCGAGTTTATTATTCACACTGAGTTAAATGGTAGCGCAAAACGTGTGCCAAGGGTGTGTGTCACACAAGAAAAGTTTAGGAGACAACTGGTTTAGGTTGGCCATGTTACCATGGAAGCAGGTTCACTCGAGGGCTGAAGTAGAACTGGGGAAGTGACGAGAGGAGGAGAGCTGTTGTTGGGCCACGTGATTCAAGCAGGCTGGCTTGATGTGTTTTGACAAGCAGTTAGGGGCAGCAGACGCAAAGCCACGAATTTGTGACAAAGCCAAGCCTTGTGATGAAGCGTTTTCGACCAACAATTGCTTGCGGGCGTCGTAGTCAGTATCGAGAGGGATTCAGACAAGTTCGGATATTTGACGTCATCTGAAGTATCACGACTTGCCAGCTTTGGTAGTGCTAGACATAACGCTGGTTAAAACTTGCGAGAGCTGCGTCAGTTGCTACCGCGCGAGACAGCTATCTAAAAGGGAGATTAGCGTTTGGTGAGGTATAACAAAGAAGACAGATCTGTTAAGCAATGTTTTTACTCTTAAATAGGGAGAGTGTTATGCGCGTTGTCATAACATAGCATTTGCGTGTCTCTTTGTGGAGACAATGATCCATTGAGAAAGGGTTCACATTCGAAGACGCAGTTGGAATTGCAAGCAGATCCGCTTGCTCTACCTGTGCGTAGGGTTGGGGATGGTTCGAGGGGTCATCTTCAGATGTCTCTCTGTTTAATCGGAGTTATTGTTAGTTGCGTCGCAAGCTAGACAGGGGCGTCCGTTTACATTTGGTGGACGGATAAGGGGATGAAACGACTGACAAAAGATGTATCTTCTGTTTATGGTGCAAGCAGTAGCTAGCAGCTAAGCTAGCTACGTGGTCAGCGTCGTAGTTAATCAAACTGACCAGCTGATGTCTTTCTCCTTATCCTCCTCTGCTAGCTAGCCATCAGTATCTAAAATAATTGATGGAGTAGTTTGCGTTTACAGGAGAAACATTGTTACGTTACTGGTGAGGGGGACAGTAACGTTAGCTACAAAATAACGTTCATGTTACTTCGCTGCAGTGGCTTTGCAACATAGGCAGTTATCCTAGTTGCTTTGGCCAACTTGGAACAAGTCTGGGCAAACGCTTTCTGCGTTTGTCGTCAAATTATATCAATAAAATTCAAAAGTTTTGCAGACAGAAGAGTGTTCTGCAAACGGAAGAGTGGAGCCCTGGGGATTCCTGTTAAACGTCAAGCTGGCGAACATGAAACCCGACCGAGGTAAGAGAAATACTCTCGAAAAATATTAATAAAAAAAAGTAAAATAACATATTAGGAGAATTAACTGTTTATTATGGTAACTTGGCTTCGCCAAATGATCTCAAACAGGCACTGTCTTAAAGCAAATTTCTTGTGCGTAAAATGTTTACCCATAAAAGATGCCTTCACTCTAAGGGCAGATATGATGTAACAGCTGGTTAACTGTAACATGTGTGCATGTCAACCAGACTCCTTTGTTCCAGTAAGTAAGTATGTCAGTGACATGTGTCATGACTATGCCTATTAATGGTATGAAGACGCGATATGTGTTCTGTCCACTGACAATAACCTGTATTCAATTGTTCTCGATGCGAATTTAGGGAACAAAGCGTCCTGATTTTTTGTTGCTACACAGCGACCCCATGAACAGCTGAGCCTGCTGCCTGCCTGTGGCTTGCAGGCTACTGTACACGTCGAAAAGTGTATGCTGCTTTGTGTGCTCGTGCTTTGTTGATGATGCCTGTGTGTTGGTGTGCACATTGGTACTGTTGCCGTCAGAAAACAGATCGATGCGTTCTGCTGTATTAATGTCTGGCATATCTTTGCGTAATTAAAATCGCAATAGACTATTTGATTTTTTCTTGATTTATCCTGTTAATCTGCCTAATATGTGGCCAGTACAGTTGTAGTTATCTCGCACAACCTGTTATTTAATTGCTGCTGTGAGAGTCAGTAAACAACGTCAGTCTCTGGAAGTCTACTGGGTATAGGTGGAGACTAGGCTTAATGTTTCTTTCCTAGATGAAAACACAGCCCTAACCCAAGTGGTATGCCTCTTGTCTTGTGATTGGTGAAGCTTTTTCCTCAAGTGGAAGTGTCAATCTGCTTGCGTGATTATATGAACTAGGGTAGTTATTCCCTGTTGGTATGGCTCAGAATGGTCCACAGGCAACCCACTCTGGTTATTACACTATTTGTAGCAGCTCTGCACCCTTGCAACAGCTGTATTCTGCATTGCCTTACTAGGCAACATTGACATCGCTAAAGTGGCGAGCACTTCAACCTCTGCTTTAGAGAGAACCATTCCCTGTGTGTCTGTCTTGTTGCTACCCACCAAGATTAGATCCTGTCTGGTTGGTTCTGTTCCATGGTGCAGCTAATAATAAAATGTAATTGCCGTTAAAAGAGTGGAGTGAGATGAGGAAGAAAAACGTCTCGCTCTCTGGAGCAGATCCCACATGACATTGCTTCTCGGTGCTATTGTTATTTGGAACACACGGTACTGTTCCTCTGATGGAAATAGCAGGCGGTGCTGTTCCAAGGTCCCTTCATGCTTATGAGCTCCGCTTGATGGACTGCGGAGCCTCGCAGTGTGGCATTTTGTTGTGTTGTGTTCACAAGCTTTTGGACAGAGTAGCGGGCCAACTTGGGGGCCCATGTGAGTTTCACAGTAATTTGGCACAGATCTGAGGTCAGTAGCATGTACAAACACACCCCATCCCTTCCTCCCCTTTTAGAACAAGTAAAACCAAAACACATTAAGCTATACATTGGAGGGAACGACTGTGCTAGATAGAGATCTAGTACCCACACACGCCCGGAATATCAATGGGCCCTCCATTTCACCTCTCTTGTTTACGAGACTTAGAAAAGCCTGCCTCATAAACCACACAAAGCAACTGTGCTGTGCCAAGCATTGTTGTTATCATGTGATGTGTTTCCTGTAGTGTGAAGACATGTCAACTTGGTCTTGCCTTCAGGTAAGTGATGATGATGAGTTACAGTGAACACCTCCTTGTTTTTATCGAGTGTCAGGGATACCATTGTATTCTTCAGCTGTGCGATGTTTTCTCACGTTCAACAAAGACATTGTTCTTGCTTCGGAGGACTACACGCAAGCAATCTGTAGCTACGTACATTCACAGTTCACTAGCCCTGAAACACAATGGGTGCAGTTGTGCAGAGATCCTGCATTGTGTGACATATAGACTAGGCTTTGCCTGGGACTGTGTGTCATTGGCTAAGTCGATCCGAGGAGCCATGTGAAGACTTGTTTCTTTCGTCAGCCAGAGACAGAGAGGTCGTTTCATCGAGTGGTGGAAAGAAAGACACTAAGCAAGGGTAGAGAGAGGAGTTGTCCTCAGTCAAACAGATGATGTCATCATTATTACTCATAGTTTTGGGAGGCAGGAAAAACGTGCCTTTATAACAGCAGTCAGCCGTTGGCCTGGAAACAAAAGGACTTATGAGTGAGAGAAAGAAAGGTGTCAGGCCCTTTCTTTTGTTATTGTTCAAGTCTGAATTTCCTGTTAAGGCTGTACCATATCATAAGAGGAAGTCACCCTAGACCCCAGAACCCCATCCTCCACCCTGCATTTGCTTTAGGTTTACAGTGGCTAGTCTCATTAACGGTCGTAACTGCTTTGGGTTTAGTCAGGCTTTCCACCTGTTCTCTGAGGTCCAGCACTAAGAGTCACCCTTACCGGGGAAGTCTTCCAAGGAGGTGGTTAAGTGAGTAACCCAGATACGTTGGAACAGAGGAAGTCGCAAATCTCCCTGCAGAAACGTGTTGAAGCTTCATTTTCCTATTAAAGCAAAGCCAAAAAGCTCATCTTAAGATATCATATGTCAAAGGGAGGCTCCAATGACTGGACCTTTTTGAGGTGGAAATCATGCATAAAGCTGTGTGTCAGTGAAAGTAGTCACCACTGTTCCTGGATATGATGTCCCTATGTTATCACCTGTTGTGGTACTGGCCCCCCGTCAAGCCAAAACCACACGCGCCCCTGTCACGGTAGCTGTCAGTGGTGGTGATCTCACTTCCTGTGTGGCCGAGGTCTCACGCAACAAAGCCCCCATGAGTTGGCGTCCACACCGTCCATGTTTGTGCGGAGGGACGGCTTTGGGTGGAGAACCATCTGGACCCGCCACTTCTCAGGGCCGCACACACCGTTGTCCCCTCGCCATGCCAGCCATGTGACTGTAGCACACACACCAACACTGAGGCACACGCATGTCCACATACACACATACAGACACACACAGACACAATCACCAACACATAGAAACACCACAAACACTTGCCAACGGATAACACAACTACACACACACACACACACACACACACACACACACACATAAAACACACACACATAAAACACACACAAGCTTGCCATGTGATGAGCACACCAACACCACAGTGGTAGGCTACCCGCAGGAGCCCAATGTCCCTGCCAGCCGGCAAGGGCAGGAATAGAAAAAGGCCACCGAGATGCTTTTTTAGTCTGTGTGAAGTGAACACACATTTCTGCTCCTTTTATTGCAAGGGTGTTTTAGTTGGAACTGTATTTCATGTGCAATCTCCAGTCCTCCGAAATGCCTACTGGGTACTTTTCTGTTCCCTGTTGTTGTTGTCTTTTTTTCTGTTTACGTAGTAGTAAAGTGTTTTCAGTCACTGAGTCATTCTTTGAATGAATGCCCCTTCAAACTAAACCTATGAGGAGTGACTTGAATAAAGGAGGGGAAAGCATGAGGACTATTTGAGAAATTGAATTGGTCTTTAGATGCCCTGTGTGCTTGGCCTCTTGCTGACATAGAAGACGGCATTGACCGCACAGACAAACGGCTCCTTGTCTAGCCATTTTCCCACACAGCAGATCCCAATGAACATTCAAACCACCAAGCAGGTAGAACAGCGCAGTCACCTGTATTTTGTGTACAGGCAAGAGATAACACAATGGCGTTTTGTTTTGTTAAGACCAGAGTGTCCTTGTGTATCGTTGTCAGGAGTGGTGTTGTATAAGGCTATAGTCTCCCACAGCAGCACAACACGGCCGCCTCAGATAGCATCTTAGTCCCAGGTGTATGTGTGTTGTGTTTCAGACAGAGACCCCGAGGCCATTGTCGTTCTCTGTCACCTTTCAAGTCGGCACTGAACTGCCTCACGGTTACTATAATCTAACATGGTTGGCGGATTAACTTCATCTCCCTACTCAGCAATGTAGGAAAAGGTCAGCTGTTTGTCAAAATGCCACTGCTGCTGAATGTAAACTCAGACCTCTTGAAAAGATACTGCTGCAATGTTCCAACTAGGCATGTACTTTGGGCTAGGTTCTATATTTGCATATTGCCTGCGTCTAAAGGTTTATGCTTAGCCTAAGTGCAGGTGTACTCACAAGATTAGGCATTTAAAGGGAAGAACATTCCTGTCCTGAAAGGTTAGGCTCACACAAAGGTGACAGTACACAAGATCTATTGGAGTTAAAGGGAGTTGTGAATTTGCATAAGACTTATCTTTTGGCTTCGTTTGTTAACTGGTGGGAACTTGGGACGTTTTATCAGTGTAATCATTGAATCTTGTGATGTGATTAATTGGTTTACAAAAAGGCAATCAGAGAGTGTGCCTGTAATTCATCAGGTGTACTTTCAACAAATAGCCTTCTCTCTGCCTTGGGAAAACAACTGGGCTGTTTTCGACTCACCTTTTTGTGCTTAGCCCTGCATCATGAGGTCATGTTGTTTTCAATGTCACCTGTCCTTTTAAACTTTACTATGGTTACAATTGTTGCTTTCCAGAGAAGCTGTGTAAAAAGATGACAAGTGGTAGTTTGTTGCTGATCTGTCCTAGGTGCCTGATAAGCTATCACTATGTTTAAACTGTTCTGCCAGAATAAAGGTCAAACATCACATATCGTACCTGATAACATGGTGGAACTAATGTTGCATGCTGTGTTCTCTGCAGGTGATTTGTTTGTAATTTAAGTGATGGCTGTGAAGATATATAATGTTTTTGAAAATACTAGTGGATTATATTTAAGTTGTCTAGCTGCTGGAAATTGACGGGCGTAGCCATTGTCATGCATATTCCTATAATCTCCTCTCCTAAATGCATGTCCTAGTCAAATGATAGTGTTCTTAAAGACAATTTGAGCTTAGTTATGGTGGATGAGATGTGGTGTTTAGAAGGCCACGTAAACTACCAAGTCACCAAGTACTGGGACAAACTGTATAATGGGTGTTTGCTGCTTCTCTGTGTATCCAATTTCTTCCTCTCCTCTTTTTTAAAATCTTTGTTTGCAATGACTTAACCACAGGACCGCAGAAAATGTCCTGGTTAAACAAACAAACAGCAGGAGAAATAGAGTTTAGAGTTAGAGGGAAAGAGAAGATAGGGAGTGAGAGAGAGAGTGCTGCTGCTGAACGTGATTATTTTGGCAGCAGTGTGGATTACCCAGCCCTGGGGCAGGCAGACCCAGCTGACCGACCAGGCCGTGGAAATCGCTGAGTTTGCAGCAATGAAACAGGTGGCCTGTCACCAACTGCCCCTGCTCCTGAGCTATAGGGCAAGCAAGGCACAGCAGGTCTCCCTGACTGGGCAAATGAGCCCAACATGCCCCAAAATCTGCAACCAAACTCCACCCCATGCTTAGACTTACTCACGTTCCCCACAAATCTCTTTATCCTGCTCTTGCTTAATGTTGTAATCAAATTTGTGTGGAAATAGCATGGAGAGGGCACCGGCACGATAACTACACGTGACCATGGCCTTCAGTCGTATTTACTAAACTTGGTCAAATGGAATAAATCAATTATATTTGATGGTTGTTGTTGTTACTCCATTACGGCAATCTCATCAGTCCATTCTGACCATTCCAAAATAAAAAGCATTCACTTGTCCACAAGCACCAGTCTTATTTGTGGTTGCTGCCACATTTGCTTCATTCCATTTGAATGGCTTCAAATGGCTTCATCACTGGCTCCATGTCTAAGTCATCACTGATCCAGAGGCTGGAAAAAGACTGCCCGTTTAATGATGACGGGCAGAAACCTGACAACTTAATGTTGCTATTTAGAAACAGACTAAAGTGGATGCAGCCTATGTTTTGCCACTGTGGCCGACTGACTGACTGACTAGCTGGCTGGCTGGCTTGCTGGCTTGCTATAGACCCTCTGATCCTCCACTTGCTTCTCGTCCCATCCCATGATAGTAGCCTGCTCCCCCCTTCTCATGTTTCAGCGGCGCACCTCTGCTGCTGTAACCCACACAAACTGGTCGAGTGCTGGAATGGAGTGGAGTGAAGTGGGTGGGTGGGATTATGGCCTTGCGCTGGGAAGCTGGATTCCAAGTTATGTAATGAGCATTAGTGTCTGTGACGAATAAATAGGATTCCCCAGCAAGGTCCTGACTTCGAGCTGGCTGAGCAAAACCCACATCGGCTTCTGTGCACAGATTGAATTTACAGTGGTTGATCTGCTTAGATATGAAAGCGGACTTGGTTGACTTCCCACAGTCGTTGAAATGGGAGCTGGAGCAACAAACAAGGACCTTTTTTTTAAAAGAACCTTTCCACGCGTCCAATTTGAGTAAACAAAGGTTTAGACCACTCCACGCTGTCACGTTTATGATGAGCGGTTGATCTGGTACATCAGACCAAAACACCACTCGATAACATGCCAGGACGAACAGTGCCAACCGTGTAGGTGGAAGAATTATGCAATCCCCTTCAGTTGCAGTCGTGCATTGCTTCTGATGAAAAGGGGGGTTTAGCATAATTGGGAGGTGACGGTGCAAGAAAAGGGTCGAGGCTTAAGATAAGTTTTGAAAGCAGGGACGAGCTTCACAAAGCTGATAGAAACAAAAAAAAATCCCCACGGAGGGTTTAATAAGAGGAAGCCACCCCGTTCCCATACCACAGCCACCCCACCGTCTCTCCTCCGACCCTGAAATATGGAGCCTTTGTCTGGGCTGTCAGTCAGCTCCCCTGGCCTCCCCTTATCCTGTTACGGATAGAGTGTTGCAGTGTGAATGACATGATCCACGCTGATGAACCGTTCCAGACACTCTCTTGTGCTACAGACTTCCCTTCCTGCAAGCTCCAACCAAGTGCTTATTTCCATCGTCTGTTTTGAGCAGCGGTGCAAAATTTCTGGCAGAGAGGCCTATTATTTCCTCGTGCCTCATCCTGAACAATGTTTTGCTCACCACCAGCTGTAGTAAAAGAGAAGTCGAATCAGACAGCAGTTAACAGAAGATGAGCAAGGCGAATGACTCCTCACAGTTAACATTGTTAGTTGAAGAGAATGGGGATGGGGTTTTGGTCAAAGAGGATAATGGTGCAAAAGCAAACCAAAGCTCAAATCAGGTTTAGACCGCACCACACGTGGCAGTCTGAAGTTTATATGTTGTCTTTGTAAACCCATGGCAGACCCTAGTCGACAATAAATCCTCAATTCACAATGCAGTTTAATTATGTAAACGGTATTCCATGAGGGCCCCTGAGCTGTTTAGCGGCATTGCATAAGATAACAGTTAATGAACTGCATGTGGATGATAAAAAGCTTTAGCTAAGTGCCTAGGGTCGGGAACAGCAGGATCTTTAAAACTCACACTCACAAGAACGTTTCTCAAGAACGTGGTGTTTTTCACACACATTTAACCCCCCCCCCGCCTCCCCTCCTCCCGTTTTTTTTCTTTGAATAACTGCATATTTGTACCTAAGGCATCTGGTCCCCTTTTTCAGAAACACAGTGGAGGCTCAGAGAGAAGCAGCTGAGCTCACAAAAGCGGAGGGAGGAGTTATGTTCTCCGCTTGGCCCGTACACAGGAAACTGTACTCAGGTCTGTGGCAAGAGCCCTCGCCCAATCACAGCCCAGGCACGGTTGTTGCTATGAAAGTTCAGAGTCTTCCCTCCTCCACCCCCCTCCTGCCCAACCTCCTCCCTAAAGAGTGGAAAAAGGAAGAAGGGCTGAAAGAGAAGACGAGGGAAACTTTAGGAGTCCGAAAAGAACTGACCCTGGAGAGGCCAGGCCACAGAAACGGCACGGGATGGCATGAGCCTGTCTGGAACACAGAAGAAATAGGTGGAAACTTTTAGGCAGATTGCAACTATTTTCCCACCAGAGTTAATGGGCTCTCCCAAATGGCCTGCTGGCAAGCTTATGAAGTACTTCCATGAAAAACAGTCGACTCAAACCTAGTTTTAAAACTTCAGCATAACTATCCAAGTACTGCATCATAGGACATTTAATTTGAACTTTTTAGACCTTTTATGTTTCTTGTTTATGATGAATACCACAAAGAGGATATACACAGTTTGATTTTATCTTAAAGTGATACTGTCCCGTTTTTGGAAATACGCTTATTTTACACCTCCCCTTGAGTTAAATAATCGTTTTTAACGTTCTCCTGTACTTTCAACGGTTCTCTGGCCATGGCAGTGCAAATTGTACCTCCATGCTAGCAGTTAACATTGAGTCCTATGAGACCAGCTCACGGCTAACTGGTCTCATAGGACTCAATGTTAACTGTTAGCTTGAGGTAAAATTTGCACTGCCATAACTAGAAAAGGGTTGAAAGTAAAGGAGAACGGTAAAACGCTATTATTTAACTCAAGGGGAGGTGTAAAATAAGCTTATTTCCAAAAATGGGACAGTATCACTTTAACACTAATAAAAAGTAAGCTTAAACAAGTAAACAGCGTTAAAGCTAAACAGTCATGCCCACCAACATTCAATATCAATGTGCCCACCACTTGAAAAATCACAACTTGTGTAAGCTTATCATCTGAGCCTCTCCAGGCAGGCAAGGACCCTGGGGTTGCAAAATGATGCCACCACACCAAGCAACTGACACACACACACACACACACACACACACACACACACACACACACACACACACACACACACACACACACACACACACACACATTAACATTTCTCTGTCGGTTGCCAAGGAAACCTTATCCCCTCCCCTCTGTCCATGGACTTTGGCTAACAGATTTCCAGTGCAGAGAGTTTTGTGAGTTGGCCCTCCATGCACTCACAATCTGTTTTTTTATATACAGGCACTGAATTAGGCCTGTGGTGTGGGTGAATGCTTAGGTCACCTAGTGAATCTGCCTCATAGTCTGATGGCCGACTGGACTATAGGAGCCCAGCTTGGAGTCAGAGGATGAGCCCTGATTAAGATTAAAACTCCAGGACAAAGCCAAGATTAGAGGTAACACACACAGAGAGAGAGAGAGAACTTACCTTTAGTTTGGGGGGAAGGGGTGTATGTAGAATTAGGTTCTCATTACTTTGACTGTATTGAGTAGGGGGCACTTTCAGAAGACTTTTGTCCTGGGCCCAGTCAACGCTGTCAGCAGCCCTGGTTCCTAGCCACTAGATGTAGTATGACTGAACAGGGTGTTCGTTGTACCCGCAAGTGTGGCATGTGGGTTTATTTTGCCTGTGTGCTTCAGGCACTCACTTTAACTCTCTGCAGAAATGTAGGGCTGTGTGGACTCAAGGTGTGGGGAAAGACATATTGAGGTAGTCAAAGGAAGGGACTCAGAGACAGCGAGGGTGGGGTACCAGTACGTGTGCACACAGACTGCTACAGTACCTCTTTGTCCTTGTTGTCTGGCGAAAGCAAGGCCCGCATTGCCATTCACCTCTATCTTTCCTTCCCCCTTCCTCTGTCCCGCCTGTTGCCATTCCCTCCATCCATGGCCTCCTTTGTCCTACCCCATCTTTCTTCTCTACGCTCTTCTAACACTAGAATGCCCAATGTGGTGGAATCCAGACTGGTAGTGTCTGCTTTAGCGTGCATCACTGCTGTCATGTGTGCCTGCCTGCCGTTACAACAAGCGGGACTCTCCAGCTGCCTTCCTGCCTGCTCCCTTTTGTCCCCGGGCGGGTTATGTAGGTCACACTGGCCGCGGTGGCACAGGCCTAACCCCCCGCCCCAAACGATGCGCCAGGGCTTTTTTTTCTGCGCAGTAATCCCATCGAGGGCCAGTGCCTCTTGTGCCGGTGCCAACCCCAGAGAGCAGGTGGCTTTAAAAAAAAAGGGTAAGTCACCGTCAGCGATGCAACGGCAGACTTTCAGTCCCTCTGGCACTGTGTTGGCTCTCAGCAGTGGGTACCCCTCTTTCGCTCTCTTTCTTTCTCTCTTTCTTTGCTCCCGAGGCGTGCCTGTGCACTCATATCTCTCAGTTTCTAGTGAATGATCCCTTTCTTCACCCTCCTCTTCCTCTCCCTCCAATCGCATCCACATAACGGCACCTCGGCTGGCTGTGCTGTTCAGCACGCAGCTGTTCTAATGTCCAAAGTCACTTTCATCACGGTGGATGGGGAGGAATTAATGGGATAGCACCAAAGAGAGCCTGCTCTCCCCTTCTCCCATTCAGCTCTTTCAGCTGTGGCTGCAGGACCGTTGAAGGTCTTTTTTCCCCTCCCCAGCCCTCTGAGGCAAGTGTTGTAGTAGGCATTATGCACCTTTTCTCACGTCATAAATCAGACCTCCTCTGTCCTGACACCTGGAACCGTGCCCGAGCCCATGCCATTTCCTTTCACTTTAATTAACTGTCTTGTTTTAAAAATGTGCAGAGTCAAGCTGCAGATGTTTTGAGGGATTATCGCGTGTGCTGCTCTTGGGCAATACGCCTAATCTGTGGTTTACTTTGAACCAGATGACTTGTATTGATGGCGCAGTACGATTAGGGTGTAAGTTTGCTGCAGTGCATAGTGTGCATATTTTCGTGTCATGGAGACCTTTTGTTGTAGAAAGTTGGAACATAGAGGGGTTGACCTCAGCAAATGTTTGTTAGTCAAGGTTGATGTGACATGTTAGGGTCATGTGATGGAAATGAACTGCTCTTTCTAGCCAACTGTTTTCACACAGCATGGAGCAAGACATGCTCCTCAGGTTCTTTTGTGGTAAGTGTCGTTATGCTTGAGTTATTTGCGTTGTTAAAGTTTTATCAATAGTTAAACTATACTACTGCTGTTACTACTACTTTCCCAACTGCACAAAATGTCTTCTCAGCCAATTTAACGGTTGAAGGCGTAGGCTTGGCTTGTTAAGTTGTTTGGTCAAACAACTGTCATAAAGGCTTCAGAAGTATTTATTACTGACCACACTGTTGGCTAAGAAATATCCAGACAGCTGTTCAAATTCGCCAAAAATAACCATGTGAATAATAAGAGGCACTAGGCTAATTTATGAGACAATATTTTAATCATGGAAACTTTACTGAAGTGATTAATTTTCCTGTGGGAGAGACTCTGTTTTTGTGTTTTGCTGAAGTATGGCATTTCCGTCCAATGGTTGTGAAGAATAGGTTGGTTGGTTGGTCCCTGCAGTATTATGCCTCTAAACAAGAATGGATGTCAGCCTTTCTTTTTTTCCCTCTCTTGCTTTTCATTGCCCCTCTTTTTTTGTCCAGCTGCCTGTCCTCAGTTGTTTTTCTTCCAGGAAAAACAGCTTTCTATCACAGGCTGGCGAGTAGGAGCAGATAAGTTGACACCAGGCTCATAATTGACCCTTCAGTGGGTTGGGTTATGAAGCCCTCAATGGCTCCATTGAGACACTTGTTTTTCCTCTTTCTCGTTCTCGCTTGCTCAATCCCTCTCTCTCTCTCTCTCTCTCTGGTCTTTCAAGGTGTTGCTTGGTGCTGAATAACTAACGACCTGTCCCCCCCTTGGGATAATCATACCCCTGAATACTGGCCCACTCCCCTCTTTCCTTTTCTCCATCCCCACTCCTCCCAAATCAAACCAAACCAAACCCCCACTCTTACCCACTCACCCACCCACCCTTACCCATACGGTCTTGTTTTTCCTCCGAGGCATGGAGCTCGCTGGGCTTGTTTTGAGGAACTGAAGAAGGAGGAGGAATTGGAATTGGGTATGGGGGAAGGGGGCTGTCAGGGATGAACAGAGAGGATTGAGGACTGTGTGTAAAATAGGGGGAGAGAGAGAGAGAGAGAGAGAGAGAGAGAGAGAGAGAGAGAGAGAGAGAGAGAGAGAGAGAGAGAGAGAGAGAGAGAGAGAGGGAGAGAGAAGAGAGAGAGAGAGAGAGAGAGAGAGAGAGAGGGAGAGAGAAGAGAGAGAGAGAGAGAGAGCGAGAGAGAGAGAGCGAGAGAGAGAGAGCGAGAGAGAGAGAGCAGGAGAGAGCGAGCCATAGAGAAAGAGAGATGTAGAGGGACACTGAGAGAAAGAGAGCGAGCGCGCGCGAGAGAGATGGCTGTTTACTCCACACTATGGCCTTCAGCTGTGGCTCATCACTCTTGCTTGCTGCTGCTCTACTGCTGCCTTCCTCCCCCTCCTCCCTTGTCCTCTCTTCCCCTCTCTCCTCTCTCCTATCCCCCTGCAGCCTCTTGGAGGCGATGGGCTCGTCCTCGGGTGACCGTATCTCTCTCCTGAAGAGTTGGGAGCAGTTGGGGGTCAGGGGTTAGAGGTCACGGCCTCCGCACATTCTCTGACAGCCTGAATCGCAGCCTCAGCACTGCTCCCAGCCAATCAGGAGACTCCAAAATTGTTTTGGTCATGATCCTGGGTACTACGTCCACGTTCGTGGCCATGGGTCTGTTTTGAAATGGAAACGCAATAAAACTTGTCACTTTGTCATTTGTTTTGTGGCATGCACCTTGTGCCTGTTGGCCACACTAGTCCATCAGCTTTCTGGCTCTGGGTCTGTGATGGATTAAGAAAAAACAAAGTTTGTTATGGAGTCATTTTTTTTTTTTTTTTAAACAACCTGTGTGCAGCCATCAATGAAAATCAGGTTTAGACCTTGTATCGAAAACAGGTGTCAGATTTGGACAGAGCCAGACTTGGTCTTCTACCATCTTTCCACTGCCCTACATTCGGAGTAGAAGAAGGATCCTTCTGGGTTTGACCTGTAACTGCAGACTGCTTCTCCTGTGGAGGAATTTTTGACTGATCCTCTTGATGGGCACACTGGCGGCTGCCGTTCAAGTTGCCTTTGACCTCCTAACCTATAGCCTCATTTCGGTCTTCTCAGAATTGGGCACGCGTGTGCGTGTGAGGGTTTGAGAAGGCATTGGGGACGCCCAGAGTTTTAGCTTTGAGTCCAAGAGTTTATCATGGGGTAAGATACAATTGGGACATGCCCTGACATGTCAACGGAAGGGACATACAGCCCTAGGTCACTGGGTCAGGAAAGTGCTTGTTGATATTTCGTTTTGTGTTTGTCCTTCTACTTGCATTGTGCATTCCCAACCCTGCCAACAAGTGATTTTGTTTTTATTGGGACAGATATGTGCCTTTTCGCTCTATTGTGAATTCTGACACTGCACCTGAAGGAGAGAGAGAAAGAGAGAGAGTTTAGTCTTTCAAACAAGCAGCTTAGGTTAACCTTCAACCTGTTCCATGACACTGTCATCCGCATGAGCCGTGTGTCCCTGTGGGCGTGAGGGCCGGATCTTATTAATAAGTGGACGATTGGAGTTTGTCCTAGGATCTCGGGGGATGGGTTGAATGTGCGTGGGTTAGTTCGTCATAGAGCGGGAGGGGGGTGGGGGGTGCTTCGTAACGCGTTGTGTGTGTAAATTCATCTCGGTGCTGGGCTGGCAGCCGTAAGCAGCTTTTCCATGGAGGAGTTGGCCATAATCTGCTGCAGCAGTGATGCAAGGGCCCAATGAGCTCCCAGATGCCATCCTCTCTCATCCCTGTCCAGTCCGGTCCTCTCCTAGCCTGTCCCATCCAGTCAGCTCCCTCCCTGTCCCCTCATGCCCCAATTGTTCTCCCTGTCAGGGGTTTGTCAGAATTCATTCTCATTCTTGTGCGTCAGCAACTCTTCTCTCGTCGCTATAAGCAACTGCTGGCAAAGTCAGCAAAGAGGGAATATCTGAATACGACAAAATGTGAAATCACATTATACAAAAATATATATTTTACATTCTGTTGTGTGTGTGTGTGCTTTTGTGGTGGACTTGAGGAAGGTATCTCTACATCCTTTGGCAATCTCTGCATTTAACACAGAAGCTCCATGAGACCTGACTTTGCTCTGTCCTTTGTGGATTAAGCCACGGTGTGCTGCTCTGTGCACTTGTAATTGCTAGTGAGCCCTTGGCTAGCCACACTTACCCTGCAATGCAATGCCATGCAATGCCTGTTGTAGATACCTGAGCTTGTTGTAGCTTGTTGTATGATACCACAGCAAACTAACTGCATTTGAATCCTCTGCACTTCAGAGAGGGGATATAGAGGTGCAGACATGGGAAGGCAAGGCAAGGCAGAGAGAATTAAAGTCAGTCGATGGCTGTCTAGCTGGCTTGGCTTGCTGGCTGAGGTCCAGAGGAGCTGTAATTGAATCTGCCGTGCGAGGACGATGTCGGCCGGGCGAGCAGGCGACACCCCTCCTCTGGAACCCGTGAGCTGAGGCGGAGCCGGAGCGCAGCTGAAGAGGGAAACCGTATATGGAGCATCCCATGCCCCTGATGAAGCTTTAACGAGCACACAGGGCTCTCTGGGAGATTAGATGGAGCCCATACAGTATGTAAGCACAGCCACTGAAGCCAACCAGGGATGGGGGTTAGTTGTCCTGGGCCCAAGAAGAAGGGGCAGCCCAGAATAGGTTCCTCATTACATGGTATGTATTGAGTGGGGGTGGGGGAGTGCATTTCGGATGACTTTTTTCCCTGGCCCAGCCAAAGCTCTCAGCAGCCCTGACCAGCCATGGTTATGCCACTGACCCAGAGTGAGTTCTCTCTGTGTTGTTGTGCGTTGTCCGTTGTCTTCCCCAGGCTGTGTCCCTCTTCTGTAAGGCCAACCCCACTGGCCTGGCTCTTGGTAAGCACAACAAGATTATCCCAAATAAACAGGACAATTATTCTTGTTTTGTGTTTGATTGCCAAACAGATTGGCTATCAGTGGTACTCTTTAGAAACGAACCCGGTGCCACCGTCACCCCACCCCTTGG